>NC_084990.1:24259446-24263043 GCF_963691925.1 Scomber scombrus
ATGTTTTTAAGGCCCTCTTGCATCTGAAGGAGTTTTTATTCTTCCAAAACAAACATGTTTTTGAGGGTCAAAACATGCCCAAAACCATAGACTGTATATAAGAAATGGACGTAACATCCGTGACGTCACCCATTGGTTTGTGGACTGCTGCTCGGAGGCCAATAGTATCGGATCTGAGCAGCGCCATCTTGAAAGTTTCAGGTGCATGCTGGGAAAAATAAAAACAGGGATTCTACTTATATGGGCATCAGGAGGAGCATGAGGCGCCCTCCTGAACCTGTGAACCAATCAACCTGTCAATCACCACGTAGCCACGCCCTAATGCATACCCTGCTTTATCGTCACATATAAAATCAGGGAGGCCAAAATGTCCCAAATGAACATCATACTGCATTGAAGAAGGCTTTAAACTAGCGATTGAGACCATAAACACATTTTGAAAACGTTTACTGAGGTTAGAAATCAAGAGAGAAGTTGGTGAATTCTCCATTGACTTGTATAGAGACGGAAGTCCTTTTGACACCAAAACGGTCGCCCCCTGGTGGCCTTTTGATAGAATGCAGTTTTAAGTTACTTCCTCGTTGGCCTCATTTCAGAGGACCAGAACTCCCCACCTGCCCAAAACTCAAATATGGTAAAAATGGCTCTGCAGCGCCCCCTAGGCAGATTAAGAAAATTGAGCCCCTCGCTCCAGATTGGCATAAATGAATAAAAACTTGTGTGCATGTGTATCATGTTAAGACTCACAAAAAAGTCTCTTGGAGCCATACCCGAACTCCAACAGGAAGTCAGCTATTCAGTGGTCAGAAAACCAGTCAGTATCTGGTGCCTAACCCTACTAACCCATCTCCTTCACATAGAGGTGATCAGGTTGTTGATTGTGGCCTGTTAACAATATCCAGCAACTTCACACAGCCATAGAAGAGGAGTGGACCAACATTCACCAACCTGATCAATAACCTGATCAACTCTATGTGAAGGAGATGGGTTAGCAGGGTTGAGCAGATGGTGGTGTGCTTTTATGTTGTTAATGTTAAAGCTCCTTGTTGTGTTAGCTGACCTCAAATCTGATGTTACAGAGGTGAGACCCAGTGTGACTGCTGACGCCCCTCCAGTCCACCAATTGTGCGTCTCTCTGTGTGTGTGTGTGTGTGTCTCTGTGTGTGTGTGTGTCTCTGTGTGTGTGTGTGTCTCTGTGTGTGTGTGTGTGTGTCTCTGTGTGTGTGTGTGTGTGTGTGTGTGTGTGTGTGTGTGTGTGTGTGTGTGTGTGTGTGTGTGTGTGTGTGTGTGTGTGTGTGTGTGTGTGTGTGTGTGTTCGGGCTATTTCAGCCTTGAGGTCATTGCCTCCCTGCAGGACGGACAGATAAACGCTGACATTTAAAGCAGGAACAGTATGTTCACCTCTCTGCTGAGCAGCTCCTCTTTCTTTTATTCTCTCAGACGCAGTGTGAGGTTCGAGGTTTGAGGTTTGAGGTTTGAGGTTTGAGGTTTGAGGTTTGAGGTTTGGATCATTTTGACCTTTCTGCGCCGTCACATGAACGCAGCACGAGAACAGACAGATATTTTTAAATCAGCTTCTCTCTCAGACATTTGCACCATTTTTTACCAAAAGTAAGACTGAATGCTCCTGAAAATGTCAAATGGTGTAACCACAAAAGAATGATAAATATTACATATTTTATCACCTACAGTGTATTTAAGTGGACTTATACTAATAATGACTTCATTTAAAACATGTAAATGGTTCCTGATCTCCATGGTAACCAGAGTAAATGTAATATTTAAAACAATTGTATTCCATTACCTTTATTTAATATAAAGTTATAATGTAAGATCATGCCAAACTAGTTGATATGGTGTTTTATTGACTATTTACTGTTTAGTTACAGTTGCAAGAAAAAGTATGTGAACCCTTTGGGATTACTTGGATTTCTGCATAAATTGGGCATAAAATGTGTTTTAATCTTCATCTAAGTCAAAACAATAGACAAACACAGTCTGCTTAAACTAATACTGCACAGAAAAGTGTATGTTTTAATTTTTTATTGAACACAACATGTAAATATTCACAGTGCAGGGTGGAAAAAGTATGTGAACCTTTGGATTTAATAACTGGTTGACCCTCCTTTGGCAGCAATAACCTCAACCAAACGTTTCCTGTAGTTGCAGATCAGACCTGCACAACGGTCAGGAGGAATTTTGGACCATTCCTCTTTACAAAACTGTTTCAGTTCAGCAATATTCTTGGGATGTCTGGTGTGAATTGCTCTCTTGAGGTCATGCCACAGCATCTCAATCGGGTTGAGGTAAGGACTCTGACTGGGCCACTCCAGAAGGCGGATTTTCTTCTGTTTAAGCCATTCTGTTGTTGATTTACTTTTATGCTTTGGGTCGTTGTCCTGTTGCATCACCCATCCTCTGTTTAGCTTCAGTTGGCGGACAGATGGTCTTAAGTTTTCCTGCAAAATGTTTTGATACAATTGGGAATTCATTTTTCCATCGATGACAGCAATCCGTCCAGGCCCTGAGGCAGCAAAGCAGATGCCCAAACCATGATGCCCCCTCCACCATATTTCACAGTTGGGATGAGGTTTTGATGTTGGTGTGCTGTGCCTTTTTTTCTCCACACATAGCGTTGTGTGTTCCTTCCAAACAACTCAATTTTGGATTCATCTGTCCACAGAATATTTGGCCAGTAGTTCTGTGGAACATCCAGTTGCTCTTTTGCAAACTTCAAACGTGCAGCAATGTTTTTCTTTGACAGCAGTGGCTTCCTCCGTGGTGTCCTCCCATGAACTCCATTCTTTTTTAATGTTTTCCTTATTGTAGATTCGTCAACAAAAATGTTAGCATGTGCCAGAGATCTTTGTAAGTCTTTAGCTGACACTCTATTTTCACCTCATTGAGCATTCTGCGCTGTGCTCTTGCGGTCATCTTTACAGGACGACCACGCCTAGGGAGAGGAGCAACAGTGCTGAACTTTCTCCATTTGTAGACAATCTGTCTTACCGTAGACACATGAACATCAAGGTTTTTAGAGATACTTTTGTTACCCTTTCCAGCTTCATGTAAGTCAACAATTCTTGATCGTAGGTCTTCTGAGGGCTCTTTTGTGCGAGGCATGGTTCACATCAGGCAATGCTTCTTGAGAACAGCTAACCCAAAACTGGTGTGTGTTTTTATAGGGCAGGGCAGCTTTAACCAACACCTGCAATCTCATCACATTGATTGGACTCAAGGTTGGCTGACTCCTGGCTCCAATTACCTCTTGGAGAAGTCATTAGCGTAGGGGTTCACATACTTTTTCCACCCTGCACTGTGAATGTTTACATGTTGTGTTCAATAAAAAATTAAAACATATAATTTTTTGTGCAGTATTAGTTTAAGCAGACTGTGTTTGTCTATTGTTGTGACTTAGATGAAGATAAGAACACATTTTAAGCCAAATTTATGCAGAAATCCAAGTAATCCCAAAGGGTTCACATACTTTTTCTTGCAACTGTAAATTTAAACTAAACCACATGGACACAAACATCACTGCTGCTGGTTTATGAGTCTTTGTGATGTATTAATAAGGATGGGTATAAATAGCTGCAC
>NC_084990.1:24263243-24402876 GCF_963691925.1 Scomber scombrus
AGAGTAAGCAAGTGGTATAAAGTTGGTTGGACGTGTTCTTTATTAATAGTTTAGCCTTGGAGATTCTCGTGGAGGGTAGAGTCCTTGAAGTAGAATAATGATGTATAACACATAGGGCTTACACACATCTCGCGGCCGCTCACATTAAATGTGGGCTGGTCCTCCTGACCTCGGTGGCCGACCGCGAAAACTCCGACCGCCACTCCGCCACTGTCAGTCTTTGTACAGATTAAACAACGAGATGTAACATGTTAATTATTGCTCTGCTTTTCACAGCGCCAGGCTGACGGGTTCAATGTTCATATTTACTGTACAAACATCAGAGCTGTGTCAATGTTCCCGTCTGACTCTCAGAAGAAGAAGAAAAGAAGCAAATACTCAAATGTTGAACGATTCTCTGACAGGAAACTTTAAACAATCATCACAGTAAACATGAAGAAATGTTCTGATTTGTTTTTATTTCAAGTTTATAAATGTTTGACATGCAGGACTGACATCAGGAGGCTTTTATGTTAAATATAAAAAACACTCTTTTGTGATTTCATTTTATTCTAATTTTATTTTCAATTCTTTTAAATTACTTTTAAAAATCAATTTTAAAAAGTGGAAATTTGATCATCTACAATTGAATGACATCTGAGCAAACTGTGATATGATGGAAAGCTCCAGTAAAGTGACTAAATGGACCTTGTGATGAGATGTGTTCATAAACAGTCAATCTGTTTAACTCAAGCTGGGCCCAGCCAGCGTGCCCATGTGGGTACAATTTGGGCAAATATGGGACCCAAGTGGGTTTGTCTGCAGTTTCCATGGTGACCCCACCTGTGTTTAACCATATGGGCTTCAAGTGGGTTCTGACTGGGTTTCAGGTGGGGCCCAACTGGTTGAGACTCATGTAGACCCCATATGTTTACCCATATGGGGTCTAAGTGGGATCAGAATGGACCTTAAATGGGCCCATTAGCCCACATGGGCTTTACATGTGGGACCCATGTTACTGACACAATATGGGGCCCAAACAGTTTGCCCTGTTTATGTCCATGCCTGTTGGCCCACTTACGTCCCTTATGAGGCTCATACAGTCAGCTCATGTTACTGAAACCATGTGGGACCCGCAAAATGTGCCCAGTTCAATCCCGTGCCCGCTCAGAACCCACGTAGCCCACATTTAGTTTTGTTAAATTCCTGTTTTTAAACTTGTGTGTTTGTCTGCCGGTGAGAAGAACAACAGAGAAACTAAACTTTCTATCAGCTGTTAAACTCCACAGATGATTTGCTAGATGTCATAACTCCCTCCATTTCTTTTCCTAGGATGGTAAAGACATGAGCAGGAAGGGTAAGATCATGACTTCACCATCCTAGGAGAAAAGAAACCCTCACTGGATGAATATGAATATGTGCAGATATAAAGTAATTTAATAAGTAGTTCTATGTACATTTAGGGGCCCACATGGACATGCTGGCTGGGACCCAGATATGAAGTCAGTGAGGAGTGAAGTGTTAAAACTCTGAGTCCTGAGCAGCAGAAGTTTGATCTTTTGTTTCTTTGGTTGTTGCCGATCCGAGATTCAGATCAGTCGTATCTGTGTTAATCAAAACGTGATTTATCTGAAACAAAGTTGCAATTATTTAACCCTCCTGTTGTCCTCGAGTCAAGGAAGGAAGGGAGGGAAGAAGGAAGGATGGAAGGGAGGAAGAGAAGGAAAGGAAGAGGGAAGGAAGGGAGGAAAGGGAGGAAGGAAATGAAGGAAGGAAAGGCGGAAAGGAAAAGGAAGGAAGGAAGGTAGGGGGGAGGAAAGAAAGAGAGAAGGAGGGAGGGAAGGAAGGGAGGAAAAAAGGAACAGTCAAAACAGACGGGGTCAATTTGACCCGGGAGGACGACACGAAGGTTAAACTCATAATCATGTTCTTAAAGTTCTTAAAATTAAAATCTGATGGTCGGTCCCGGCTCAGGCCCGGCTCAGGCCCGGCTCAGGCCCGGCTCAGGCCCGTCTCGGCTCAGGCCCGTCCCGGCTCAGGCATGAGGTAATCAGCTGGGTGGTTTCCCTCACGCAGGCGTCCGAAGCATCCCGAGCAGCACGTCGACGGCCGTCCTCACCGTGGACTGACCTCCTCCTCGGTCCGACCCTCAGAGGGTTCACCTCCACCAGGTCCACCGCCGACAGCAGACCTGCAGGACCAGCAGTGATCAGAACCTTCCTCTACACAGACTTCCATCCTTCCTCCCTTCCTTCTTTCCTTTCCTCCCTTCCTTCCTTCCTCCCTCCTTTTTGTCCTTCCTTCCTTCCTTCTTTCCTCCCTTCCTTCCTTCTGTCTGTCCTACCTCCCTCCCTCCCTTCCTCCCCTCCTTCCTTCATTTCCTTCCTTCCCTCCCTCCTTTCCTTCCTTCTTTCCTGCCTTCCTTCCTTGCATCCTTCCATCCTTCCTCCCTTCTTCTTTCCTTTCTCCCTCCTTTTCTTCCTTCTTCCTTCCTTCCTCCATCCTTCCTCCCTTCCTTCTTTCCTTTCCTCCCTTCCTTCCTTCCTCCCTCCTTTTCGTCCTTCCTTCCCTCCTTCCTTCTTCCTTCCTTCCATATTTCCTTCTTTCCTTCCTTCCTTCCTTTCCTTCCATCTTTCCTCCCTCCTTTTCTTCCTTCCTTCCTTCCCTTCCTTCCATCCTTCCATCTTTCCTTCCTTCCTTTCTTCCTTCCATCCTTCCTTCCTTCCTTCCTTCCTTCCTTCCATCTTTCTTTCCTTCCTTATTGTGTTTGTTGTGTCGTACCTGTCTGACTCAGGTGTTCAGTGATGTACATTCCCTCTCTGTAGGTGAGCCCACCGACCACAGGTGTCCCAGTCGCCCGGGGTAACGAGTGGGTCAATAGCATCGATGTCGTAGCTCAGGTGAATTGGCTTCTTCACTCTGAAATGTACAAACTTCATAAATGTTGAATTTATGGCAGAGCTGTTGTATTAGGAAGGAAGGGAGGAAGAAGGGAGGAAGGAAGGAAGAAGGAAGGAAGGGAGGAAGAAGGAAGGGAAAGGAGGAAGGAAGGAAGGGAGGAAGAAGGGAGGGAGGACGGAAGGAAGGAAGGAAGAAGGTAGGGAAGGAAGAAAAGGAGAAGGAAGGAGGAAGGTAGGGAAGGAAGAAAAGGAGGAAGGAAGTAAGGAAGGAGAGAAGGAAAGTAGGAAAGAAGGAAGGAAGCGGAGGAAAGAAGGAAGGAAGGAGAAAGAAAGAAGGAAAGGAGGAAGGAAGGGAGGAAGAATGAAGGAAAGGAGGGAGGAAGGAAATGAAGGAAGAAAGGACGGAGGAAAGAAGGAAGGAAAGGAGGGAGGGAGGAAAGCTCCCAGAACAGCTGCTAAATAAACCCTCTGGTTATATTGTCAGTTAGACTTTATATATATAAAGAATCAATGAGCTTCTTCTTATTTTCAGAGGCAGATTACTGATCTAACGATGTCTCGGTGTTTACTTGGCAGAGAGGTAGTCACACGTCTCCTCCATGACCCGGGCCACTCCGAGCCGATCCACCTCGGACATGGAGAACACCTTCACGCCCAGAAGCTTCAGGATGTAACTGAGAAAAGATGCAAATACACAAAATGCTTCGTACCAAATAATCACAAAGTTATTTTTTCTTTTTAACCTTTGTGTCGTCCTCACGGGTCAAACTGACCCCGTCTGTTTTGACTGTTCCTTCCTTCCTTCCTTCCTTCTTTTCTTCCTCCATCCCCCTTTCTTCCTTCCTTCGGTCCTTCCTTCCTTCTTTCCTTCTTTCCTTCCTTCCTTCCTTCCTTCCTTCCTTCCTTCCTTCCTTCCTACCTTCCTTCCTTCTTCCTCCTTTCCTGCCTTCTCCCTCCCTTCCTCTTTTCCTTTCTCCCTCCCTCCCTCCTATCTTCCTTCCTTCCTTATTTCCTCCATCCTTCCTTTCCTCTCTTCCTTCCTTCCTTCCTCCTTCCTTTCCTTCCTTCTTTCCTTCCTTCATCCCTCCTTTCCTTCCTTCCTCCCTCCTTTCCTTCTTTCTTCCTCCTTTCCTTCCTTAACTCGAGGACAACAGGAGGGTTAACTGGAAGAAACTGAAACCATTTTTTTAAAAGCTCAGAACCGTACTGCTCCTCCGGGTCCACGTCTCTCAAACCGATGTAGACGAGATCTCTGGCCGACACGCACGGTTTGATCCACGAGAAGTTTGGCAGGGCGGGAATCTGGCGGCGTTAAAGGAGAGAAACAGGAAACAGTTTAATGTCTGTACTCGAGTATGGAAATCAGCTGATTAACCCTCCTGTTGCCCTTGAGTCACGAAAGGAAGGGAGGAAGAAGGAAGGAAGCGAGAAAGGAAGGGAGGAAGAAGGAAGGAAAGGAGAGAGGAAGGGAGAAAGGAAGTGAGGAAGGATGGAAGGGAGGAAGAAGGAAGGAAAGGAGGAAGGAAGGAAGAAGGAAGGAAGGGAGGAAGAAGGAAGGGAAGGAGAGAGGAAGGAAGGAAGGAAGGAAAGAAGAAGGAAGGAAATGAGGGAGGGAGGAAGGAAGGAAGGAAAGGAGGGAGGAAAGGAAAGAAGGAAAGGAGGAAGGAAGGAAGGATTGAGGAAAGAAGGTAGGAGGGAGGGAGGAAAGAAGGAAGGAGGGAGGGAGAAAGGAAAAGAGGAAGGGAGGAAAGAAGGACAGAGGAAAGAAGGACGGGAGGAAAGAAGGAACAGTCAAAACGGACGGGGTCAATTTGACCCGGGAGGACGACGGGAAGGTTAAATGGGTCGAACCTTTGAGTGCAGCTCACGGAGGAGGTACGACATCGGCTGGCCGTGGATGTTCCCGGTCGGCGACGTCAGCGGCGTGTTGATGTCGGCGTGGGCGTCGACCCAAACGACGCTCAGCTCCCCGACCGCTGCCGAGTGACCGTGGATGGAGCCGATCGCCAGGCTGGAGAAGAAAAAGCAGTCAAGACATCAGGTAAAGAAGTACTGAGACCTTTTTCCATCCTTCCTTCCTTCTTTCCTCCCTTCCTTCCTTCCTTCCTTCCTTCCTCCCACCCTCTTTCTTTCCTTCCTTCCTTCCTTCCTTTCTTCCTTCCTTATTTCATTCCTTCTTTCCTTCCTTCCTTCCTTCCTTCCTTCCTTCCTCCCACCCTCTATCTTTCCTTCCTTCCTTCCTTCATTCCTTCCTTCCTTCCTTCCTTCCTTCCTTCCTTCCTCCCTTCCTCCCACCATCTTTCTTTCCTTCCTTCCTTCCTCCCTCCTTCTGTCTTTCTTTCCTCCCCATTACCTTCCTTCGTTCTTTCCTCCCACCATCTTTATTTCCTTCCTTCCTTCCTTCCTTCCTTCCTTCCTTCCTTCCTTCCTTCCTTCTTTCCTCCCTCCCTCCTCTCTTTCTTTCCTCCCCATTACCTTCCTTCTTTCCTCTGTCCTTCTTTCCTTCCTTCCTCCCTTCCTCTTTTCCTTTCTCCCTCCATCCCTCCTACCTTCCTACCTTTCTTCCCTTCCGTCCTCCCGCCTTTCTTTCCTTCCTTCATTCCCTCCTTCCTTCCTCCCTCCTTTCCTTCCTTCCTCATTTAAAGGCTTTAAACTAGCGATTGAGACCATAAACACATTTTGAAAACGTTTACTGAGGTTAGAAATCAAGTGAGAAGTTGGTGAATTCTCCATTGACTTGTATAGAGACGGAAGTCCTTTTGACACCAAAACGGTCGCCCCCTGGTGGCCTTTTGATAGAATGCAGTTTTAAGTTACTTCCTCGTTGGCCTCATTTCAGAGGACCTGAGCTCCCCACCTGGTAGTCGGCTCACATCTCAGATGTCTATGAGTTGTTAACAGCTCCACCAAATACTGATTTTTCCCTCTAAACTTCTCACATGCCTTTCATTTCAATAAATGTTCAAATGATCCATATTTCAGCAAAAATCAAAGATTAGAGAAAAAGTCCAAAAACTGAAAACACATTTGTGTATCAGAACTTAGTTTTTTCTTCTTTCCTCTCCCATTAATCATCTCACCACCCCTCACATTAATCTGCTGACCCTTTGGAGGGGCCCCACCCCTAGGTTGGGAACTACTGGACTAAACTAGCATTAATCATCTCACATTTACTGTAATACTTTAACTACATCAGTCATAATACTTATGTAAAGGATTTATGGAGGAGACTCAGCAGACTCACCTGTGGTCTCCTCCCAGCATCACTGAGGTGTGTCCGTCCTTCTTCACAGCCTGCACCGCCTCTGACAGCCTCTGGTTGGCGCTGCCCACCGCCCGCGGGCACTTCACCCGCCCCACCGGCTCGTCGGAGGCCACCTCCTCAAACGTGAGGTTCCCATAATCCTTCACTGCACAGCCTGCAGACACACGGAAACAACATATAATTCAGATCGCTGTCGGTCTCTCAGCAGATCCTCCATCCAACAGCAGAGTCAGTTAGTCAGAAACCTACGGAGGACGGATGGAAGGGAGGAAGAAGGAAGGAAAGGAGAGAGGAAGGAAGGAAGAAGGAAGGAAGGACAGGAGAGAGGAAGGAAGGAAGGAAACGAGGGAGGAAAAGAAAGAAGGAAGGAAGGGAGGAAGAAGGAAGGAGAGAAGGAAGGAAGGGAGGAAGAAGGAAGGAAGGGAGGAAGGAAGGAAGGAAGGGAGGAAGATGTTAGGAAAGGAGGAAGAAGGAAGGAAAGGAGGAAGGAAGGGAGGAAGGATGGAAGGGAGGAAGAAGGTAGGAAAGGAGTGAGGAAAGAAGGAAGGAAACGAGAGAGGAAAGGAAAGAAGGAAGGAAGGAAGGGAGGAAGAAGGAAGGAAAGGAGGGAGGAAGGAAAAATAAAGGAAGGAAAGGAGAGAAGAAGGAAGGAAGGAAGGGAAGAAGAAGGAAGGAAAGGAGGGAGGGAGAAAGGAAGGAAGGATGGAGGAAAGGAGACATTATTATTATCTATTCTATTTTTTTTTATATTTTTTTATATTATTATTAGTAAATGTCTTATCTGTTGTGCCTGTGCACTGTATCTGTCTCACCATAGAGAGAAACGTCTTCCCGATTCCTTTGTATTCCTTAACATGTGAAGAGAATTGACAATAAAGCCGACTTTGACTTTGACTTTGAGAGTTAAAGAAAGAAAACATTCAGTACAGGTTAATTTTTGCATGATTCTTTCTGTGTGAAACATTAACAGTCAGAAGCTGTGTTTGGTTTCCTGTCTGACGCACAGCCGCTGCTCCCTGTGGACATCTGCTCATTTTGCAATGCAAAGCAAACAGGTTGACAGTGAAATGAGTCACTTATGAAACGCTACTGTCCTCTCAGCGACGGGAACACATCAAAGGAAACGTCTCCTCGTCTCACTCGACACATTTCAACAGATTGTTTCAGATATTATCCGACCAAGGACGGATCGAACCAGCAGCAGCTTCACTGTAACAAGTTAAACACCAAACAGTCCTCCAACTTCTAAAAGTTACCAAACACCTTTGTGTCGTCTGTTTTGACTGTTCCTTCTTTCCTCCCTTCCTTCCTTCCTTCCTTCCTTCCTTCCTTCCTTCCTTCCTTCCTTCCTTCCTTCCTTCCTTCCTTCCATCTGTCCTTCCTCCCTCCCTCCTTCTCTCTTTCTTTTATTCCTCTCTCTTTCCTCCCTTCCTTCTTTCCTACCTCCATCCCCCTTTCTTCATTCCTTCTGTCTTTCCTTCCTACCTCCCTCCCTCCTTCATTCCTCCCTTTCTCCCTCCCTCCTACCTTCCTTCCTTATTTCCTCCATCCTTCCTTCCTCCCTCCCTCCCTCCTTCCTTCATTCCTCCCTCCCTTCCTTCTTTCCTTTCCTCCCTTCCTTCCTCCTTTCTTTCCTTCTTCCTCCTTTCCTTCCTTGCCTTCCTCCCTCCCTCCCTCCCTCCCTCCCTACCTCCCTCCTTTCCTTCCTTCTTCCTCCTTTCCTCCCTTCCTTCCTTAACTCGAGGACAGTGCAGAGAGACTGTGACGTATTTGTAATAGTTTTTGGACAACAATAGAGGAATAAGATATATCACACTTAGATGCAAGGGTTAATGATGTGTTTATGTGGTTTAATTTAAATTTAAAGGGGTTAAAATGTGACACACACACACACACACACATACACACACACACACACACACACACACACACACACACACACACACACACACACACAAAACATATTAGCAGATCAGTTCATTGTTGGCTTTGATTTAAAACATGAAGACAAATAAGCAGAATGATCCTTTAAAGAGTTTTTTTCTTCACTCAGTTGTGTCTATAAATACACACACCTATTTCTCTGTGTGTGTGTGTGTGTGTGTGTGTGTGTGTGTCTGTGTGTGTGTGTGTGTGTGTGTGTGTGTGTGTGAGTGAGAGAGAGAGTGGTGAATGAAGGTCGCACACCTCTTCAATCTCTTCTCTTGTGTTCCATTAATACAACTGAGTGTGTGCAGCATGACTCAGATCACACACACACACACACACACACAAACACACTCACACACACACACACACACACACACACACACACACACACACACACACACACACACACACACAAACACACACACACACACACACACACACACACACACACACACACACACACACACACACACACACACACACACAGGTCTGATCCTGCTCAGCTCTTTAAGTCTCTGAAGATTTAAATCGTGTCCCAGTTCAACATTGAACAGTGTGTCTGTTGTCACGGCGACTGTGAGACAATGCTAACGCGCTAAATTGATTTTTTTCAGCCCAAATTTGAAAGTTTTTTCTTTTTCTTTTTCTAAAATTTTCAAATTTGAGATCATCAAGGTGAAACATGTCAATTGTAATTTTGAGCATGTTAAACATTTGGGAACCACTGGACTAAACTAGCTAACTGTATATAAAGTAGTGTAAACTAGCTAACTGTATATAAAGTAGTGTAAACTAGCTAACTGTATATAAAGTAGTGTAAACTAGCTCCACCTCCAGAATCCATATTTAATCTCGCAGTTTCAGACTCCTAGATATGATGTTGTTCAGTGTGTCATCCAAACACAAAAGTGAAATGTTTGACTCTCTGTGTTTTTCATGTGTTAGTTAAGGTCATCTGTATGAGTGGGATCACACATCCAGAGGAGTGAGTCAGCCTCTCCTGGCAACACCAACAGCATCTCCACTTTCTTCACCGTTAAACCCCCACTGAGCTGCTCTCAGCGTGATCACACACACACACACACACACACACACACACACACACACACACACACACACACACACACACACACACACACACACACACACACACACACACACACACACATACAAAATAGCACAAAACCACACCCACTACACATTGGTCTTCCTGAGGCTCGGCTTGCTGGAGGTTCTGTTGAGTGGAGCGTTTTAGTAAAGTTACACAACACCTGAAAATATGTTATGAAGAGTTCCTCATGGACAGTGGTGAAAAATAAGGTTCATGTTAAGGTACTTGAGTATTTATATTTGATACTTGTCTTACAAAAAGCAGTGTGTAGTCGGCTCACATCTCAGATGTCTATGAGTTGTTAACAGCTCCACCAAATACTGATGTTTCCCTCTAAACTTCTCACATGCTTTCATTTCTATAAATGTTCAAATGATCCAATATTTCAGCAACAATCAAAGATTAGAGAAAAAGTCCAAAAACTGAAAACACATTTGTGTATCAGAAGTTTTTTCTTCTTTCCTCTCCCATTAATCATCTCACCACCCCTCACATTTATCTGCTGAACCTTTGGAGGGGCCCCACCCAGTACTTTTACTGTAATACTGCATACTACATCACTCATAATACTGCAGTACTTTTACTGTAATACTGCATACTACATCACTCATAATACTGCAGTACTTTTACTGTAATACTGCATACTACATCACTATAATACTGCAGTACTTTTACTGTAATACTGCATACTACATCACTCATAATACTGCAGTACTTTTACTGTAATACTGCATACTACATCACTCATAATACTGCAGTACTTTTACTGTAATACTGCATACTACATCACTCATAATACTGCAGTACTTTTACTGTAATACTGCATACTACATCACTCATAATACTGCAGTACTTTTACTGTAATACTGCATACTACATCACTCATAATACTGCAGTACTTTTACTGTAATACTGCATACTACATCACTCATAATACTGCAGTACTTTACTGTAATACTGCATACTACATCACTCATAATACTGCAGTACTTTTACTGTAATACTGCATACTACATCACTATAATACTGCAGTACTTTTACTGTAATACTGCATACTACATCACTCATAATACTGCAGTACTTTTACTGTAATACTGCATACTACATCACTATAATACTGCAGTACTTTTACTGTAATACTGCATACTACATCACTATAATACTGCAGTACTTTTACTGTAATACTGCATACTACATCACTCATAATACTGCAGTATGTTTCTTTCATTGATGATCAGTTATTAACAGTTCTCAGGTCACCTTGTGCCTGGAGTTTTTCCCGCAGTCCTGCAGCTCGGATCAGGTCCGGTCCTTTCTCCACGCCTCCTCTGCGCTGCACAACAACACAACAAGCAGGTTTACAGCCGGTCCGCAGCTCGCGGTGCTCACGTGCCCGCCTGTTCTCACCTGTCCCTTGGAGAAAGGAGCTCCGATGATCCCCGCGGACCGCTCATGGTGATGATGATGATGATGATGAAGACTCCGTTTGGAGACAGTCAGCACGAGCTGCCGCAGTGTCCTCGCGCTCCTCATGATACCGATCCGCAGACAGACACGGACTGTCACCGACCCACCGGGAACCGGAGCCTCCTAAAAGCTCCCCGGCAGGACACCGCCTCTGACGTCACGGCCTCTGACGTGATGACATGGTGATGATGACGACATGTGACGTAATTGCCGAGTTAATTCATTTATCAATAGAATAAATATGTATTTATTTATTTATTTATTGAGTCAGAGCAGAACAGGGTTATTATAGTTTAGAAATGTTCATTAGTTTTTATTTTTATTTATTTTTTCAGTTTAATTACAGTTTAGTTTTAGTGAGTTTAACAAGTGATGAAGTAGTTTTAGTTTAGTTTTTATGTAGTTTTAGTCTTAGTTTGAATGTTTCAGGTATTAGGAGGAAAGACTTGATTAATAGAAGATGTAAAGGATCCAACACCTTATATAATTATATATGTATTATTTATACATTATATAAGGATCTTTTATTGTTAAATCAGAAGACAAATTATAAATATTGTACTCAAATAAAATATAATAAACATATATATTAGTGTTCTTTGTGCCCAATGATTTCAGAATTGGTGGATTTTCTACTCTGGGACAAAAAGGCTTATGCATCATTTGATGCTCAAATACATCATAAACATAATTTAACATTGTTTTATTCATGCCAGACTTATTTCCTTAACATTGAGTTTGTGTAAATCTTATGTCACTGACCTTTAAGTGTACTTCACAAGAGGTGCTTCCTGTTTGGCTGTTTTTTCTGCCCCCATTTATGACACACACAGTGTCACATGATTTCTATTACTTTTCTATTTCCTTTTTTTAACTTATTATTTCAGCTTCATTGACTCACTAAAGAAAGAGTTCATATCTTTAAACTTAAAACCTTGTCAGTCTGACTTTTATTGTCATTATTTATTTTATTTAATCACTGATTTTATTGTAAAATGTTTTATTCCTTTATAATGAATCTATTTGTTATGTTCTATCATTTTTTCCTTATCATTTATCTCAGATCTGTGTTATTAGCTTTATCACATTTTCATCATTGTGTGCATTAGTGTGGATTGTTTTCTTTTTGTCTTATTATGAGCTTGTCTGTGGAACATGTTGAATTGCTCTGAGCTGTATATGAAAACACACACAAATCAGGTTCAACTGTTTCTGCCCTGAGTCTCAACTTTCAGGTTACACACTCTGCCTCCACTCTGATTATTGCAGGTTGTACCTTCAGTCAAAGTTAAGGCAAATAATAAGAGTCATGTAGTTAGTTTATGAAGCATTTATAATGGTGGAAAGCATGATGAGCTGTTTTATATCATCTAAACGTGTAAAAGCAGGAGCTCACTGCATCCCTCCTCCTTGTCTCTCAGGTGTGTGATTTAAATCAGTGTTTCAAACCTCCACTAAACTCTCTGTTAAAAGCAGGTAGTTTGACTTTAAAGTGTGTTTGGTGGCTTTCAGCAGACTGAAGGTAACATCTTAACAATCTGAGTATGAAGAGAAAAAAAACAATAAAAAGCTTCTCACACAGTTACGTTTTATCCTTCTGCAGCCAAGAACCTCCAAAGCAAACGCTCAACAAACAGTAACATCATGTGACAGTGTGAAGGTTCATGTGTATTTTGTCTCCTGCTGAAAGCTCAGACATACAGTCAGTCTGTGGAAACAACCAGATGGAACAACAGAGACATCTAGTGGTGGAACGTGTTCATTTCAGCAGAGTTCAAGCTGCTGTGAGCTCCAATACAAGTCAACTCCATCTGTCATTTGGTTCCTCATCACTTCAGTGATCTCATGTGATGTTTCTGATGTAAGCTGCTCTGTACCGTCCTTACATCACTACAGTGCCGCCTTGTGGTATAAAGGAGCAATTACATAAATGAAGAACACAACATATATGAGGTTACGGATTAGATCAGTGAGAAAGAAAGAAAGAGAGAGTTAAAACCAAAACAATATTCCAATTAATTTCTTTAATTTCATTCTTTATTGCAAAAATAAAGTCTTTAAAATGTAAGTGAAGAAAATTGCAAACCAAAGATTTTACCATGTAAGACATGACAAAAACAAAAGGGACAAGTAATATAGTAATAGTGATAATTAAGAGGGACAATAATAATAACAATACCAGTAGTACAATTATTTAATAATAGTAAGTACAGTTTAAACTAGCATAATAACAATAATAACCATAGTCCCTGTATCTGTAATTGATTCTTAATAATCTTAGTAATAATATCCGGGTGAATAATTTCCTAACCCTAACCCTTTACACTTATATAATTATTAATAGTATAATAGTTAGACTTTAGTGACTTTAGTCTATAGTATTATTAGAATATCATCTGTATTATTCTTACAATCAACATTTTTGAGACAGATGAACGAATCATTGTACGGATGTGCTGGGATCATCAGTGATGTTTCCTGGGTTCATCGGGTGTTTCAGGTGTCAGGTTGATCAGCCTCCAGCTTGCGTCCCAGCCGCATTGGTCCATGGATCGCACCTCTTAATGCACAGCTGATCTGATCTGATCTGTCAACTCAGATATAAATCAAATACATATTTCCATGAATAAAAGTCAGATGTGGAGTGTGTGTGTGAGCAGCTGCTGGGTGTAAAGTCTTGTGTCAAACAGCTGTTGGTGTAGAGAAATGATTGGACAGGTGGGGAACTTAGTGGAGGATCCAGAGGAACACATACAGAGCAGCTTACATCAGAAACATCACATGAGATCACTGAAGTGATGAGGAACCAAATGACAGATGGAGTTGACTTGTATTGGAGCTCACAGCAGCTTGAACTCTGCTGAAATGAACACGTTCCACCACTAGATGTCTCTGTTGTCTGTATTAGTTCCATCTGGTTGTTTCCACAGACTGACTGTATGTCTGAGCTTTCAGCAGGACACAAACTACACATGAACCTTCACACTGTCACATGATGTTACTGTTTGTTGAGCGTTTGCTTTGGATGTTCTTGGCTGCAGAAGGATAAAACATCACTGTTTGAGAAGCTTTTGGTTGGTTTCACACTCAGATTGTTAAGATGTTACCTTCAGTCTGCTGAAAGCCACCAAACACACTTTAAAGTCAAACTAACTGCTTTTATCAGAGTTTAGTGGAAATTTGAAACACTGATGTGAATCATTATCCGCTGCATGCTCAAAATAACTGTAGCAATAGCAGTTAGGTCAGTCTGTGCTGAATACTTTGGTTTATCATGTTCTTTGTAAGTATCCTGATCAAAACTACTGATGTGTGCGCGCAGGTGGTCGAGTGGTTTAGAGCGCATGCCATGTACGCAGCGGACCCCGGTTTGATTCCCAGCCGGCGGACCTTTCTGCATGTCACACCCCCCTATCTCTCCCGTAATTTCCTGTCTCTCTACTTTCAAATAAAGGTGTCTATGCCAGAGAAAATCTTTTAAAAAAATAAAAAAAACTACTGATGTGCATGTTAAAACACTGACTGTCAGGTGAAACATGTGACCTGTCTGATGTCCTGCAATAGGTTTAAAATTTCTAATTGACCGGAGACACATAATCATTTCAATTTTAGGGACATTTATGAGCAGAAATAATGAGTTCACATGAGCTTAAAGGACAGGTTCACAGTTTTTAAAGTGCCTTAAACCAACAATCAGGAGCCCAAATGAACATTAATGGTCAGTATGAACAGGAAGAATGTTCATACTGACCATTAGAAGATCCCTTCATAATGCACTTACAATGAAAGTTATGGAGGACTAAATCCACAGTCCTCCTTCTGTGTTATGTATATATACATCAAAACATTAAAAATAAATAAATAAATATATTCCAGAACATTTAAAAAGGTTCAAACACGAAATGCTGTGGTTTGTTTGTTACAGAGATTGAAATCTGGACAGCTGCTAACCTACTAGCTTGATATTACCCATGTGTTGACATACCAAATAATCATCAATAAATTGACAGAAGTGATGAGGCAATCTACCTGAATCACAAGAGCGGCGATGATTATGATATTGTGTCATGTAAAGGATGTGCACAATGAATACATATGTGCATCATTTAATAAACATGGCAGTCATAATAAACGTACTGATGGAAAAAGCACACAGACATAACATCATGCAAACAGCCTTGCAGGAAACATATACAGACAACAAAGACAGCATTTTAGAGAAAATTAAATATGTTATAAACGAGTAATGCAGTGCTAGAAATGCAAGTCACAAAAAGTATCATAAAGATTATGTATTTCAAAAACTTGTCAGTAAACAAAGCAAAACTAAATGTGCTACGAATACAGCAACTCAACAACATGTGTACGAGCAAAGTAAAAATAGATATGCAAACAAACTGATTATGTGAAATGACACTGCAAAAGTATTATGGTAATGAAGCCTT
This sequence comes from Scomber scombrus, assembly GCF_963691925.1. Taxonomy (NCBI): domain Eukaryota; kingdom Metazoa; phylum Chordata; class Actinopteri; order Scombriformes; family Scombridae; genus Scomber; species Scomber scombrus. Next base: position 24,278,340 of record NC_084990.1, read on the forward strand.
GAGAGATACATTGAACAATAAATGGTAAATTGACTGTACTTGTAAGCGCTTTTCTATTCTTTTTGACCACTCAAAGCACTTTTACACTACATGTCACATTCACCCATTCACACACATTCATGCACTGATGACAGGGGCTACCATGCAGGGTGCCAACCTGCTCACCAGGAGGACAATAACCCTTAGCACACACCTTCATACACTGTTGGGGCAGCCAGCTGGAGCAATTTGGGGTTTAAATATCTTGCCCAAGAACACATTGACACGTGGACTGGAGGAGCCGCAAATCTATTGGTGGATGACCCCTCTACCTCCTGAGCCACAGCCACCCACACTAAAAAAAATCAGTACTAAAAGCATAAGCATTGTGTTACAATGGAAACCACAAAAATGATTGGATAAAACAGTACAATCCTGATCTGTTGCGTTGTTTGCAGGCGAACATTTACATACAACTTATTACTGATGCTTATTCGTGTGTAATATACATTATTTTATATGCCCTCAAAAGTGGGCATATTCAATTAAAATCTACCACTGAGAGGCCCTAAAAATGCAAAAATGGCATGGCACTATAGAAATCAATACATATCAGAAATTGTTTATCCATTCATTATATTGGAGTCAAATAAATCATAGCTCTATAAACCAGTACAATCCTGATCTGCTGTGTTGTTGGCAGGCGAACATTTACATACATTATATTGTTGATGCTTATTCTTCCATTGTACACATTATTTTATATGTCCTCAAAAGTGGGCATATTCAATTCAAATCTACCACTGGGAGGCGCTAAAAATGCAAAAAATAGCATGGCACAATAGAAATCGATATACATGAGAAATTGTGTATCCAGTCTTTATATCGGAGTGAAATAAATCATAGCTCCTTCAGTGTGTCGTGAGCACAGGAAACAAGCAGTGTAAAAATTGCTGTTAATGTCACAACTTGATCTTTTTATTTTTAGAAATTACTATAAATTGCTATATTGTTGTTTTCCTTACATATTGATGAATGGCTGATGCAGTCCAAAGGTTTGACTTGCAGTTTGTGACTACTATTTCAGTTTTTTGCAGTAGCAAACAGCATAATGACTTGCAGCTATTTTTTTGTTATTATAATTCCATGTTTGTATAAAGTCAAGATAGAATTTACTGTTATTCTCATCATATACATAACACTGTGCATGTTTTGACTTCTGCTGACCGGAAGCATAAACCACAAACTCCGTATTTACAACACCTATGTCTTTTCCTTTGAGCCACAATAATAAGTTGTAAGTAAATAAACATATAAACAAATGAAACAATAAACAAGCAGTAAATGTCAAAATAAATAAACAAATATGTAGGGGGTTGTCCTTTTTAAGCCACCGTTACACACAACACTAACGCACATTAACATTAGTGAAGCAACAGAAATCAGATTGACAGACTTTGATGGCTTCCTGTAATATGTTTTGCACAGTCGGCTGCAGGATTTAATAATAATGTGTTCAGAGGAAAATCAGTGTGGAAGCATCATTAGTATCATTTATTCATTGGCCTACAAAGTAAAAGCTATATATATCTGAAGTCAAGACCAAAAAAGACAAACCTACTGTCTACAGTTATATGAATCCTTTTTTAAAAATATGATCTGTTCCTGTAATACCCACCATCACAAACAAGCAATATTGTTAATAAAAAGTATACTCAGATTGGCACAGAAGCCCAATAAATATATGTTTTGGTTTAAATGGTCGCCATGCAGAATTACCGGTCAGTTGATACCTTTTCCAACTCAGTGGTCATTAGGCACATTTACAGTTAATCAAAGTAAATAAATCCATATCAAGTACAGCGGTTCAGTTTGTATCCTATGTCGCAGCCTATTCAATATCCTGAGCCATATATTGTGAAAATGAGAAACCTCGCACAGAGATATTGGTGTTTGTAGTTGGTATGCGACAGACGGCGGTAATTTGAAATGGAATGAAGCCCACCAATGGACACTACTAAACAGTAGTTGAACACACCCTCAACACACTGCTCTTCCCTTACCTTCTGCTATCAAACCCCGATAAAAAGCTTTATTTTTCAGGGGTAAATAATTCAATCTAATGACCTTAACATTAACCAATCATATTGTTGATATGTCTGGGACACTTCATGTTTTTGTGTTGTAAAATGTTAAATACATCGTTCAAAGAAAACCTGACATTCGGCATATTTGGCATTGAGTCATGGGGTCGTGGGTAGACTAATGTAGCCACTTCCACTATTGTACAAAACAGCAAAACAAAACAGATTTCTCACAATGGAAGGGGAAATAATTAATCATTTTAAAGAGTTATCAAGGACACTTTCAAGTTTTTGTGCTGATAAATGTTGAGGATATAAATAAAATCATCAGTGAATTATCCGGTCTGCCCACAAGACTAAAGGCACAACAGGCATAAAATCTCCTGGTTAAAAGTTGAGTAATATAGCAAATGAGAATGGCCTGGAATATAACAACATCTATTGCTTCAGGTTCCTATAGGGATGATAACAGATGTTTTTCCAGTGAGTGAGCTTATTGGTCAGTACTCTGGGCTGTTGGCAGGTTTTGATTTGATCCTCTAATGTTCACATTTTTTTTCCATTTCTGAAAGCAAACCTGTGCCCTTGGGTACATCCCATCTGAAAATCAATCCAGTCCATCCTCATTAAGGCCGTTACAGATCTATTAAAGCCGACTGACAGCTGGATCATCGCTTCAGATGACAGTTTATCTAAAAACATCTTTCCTCTCTCTTCCTCGCATCTTGTCCTGCACCTCTCCTCGTGTCTTCAGCAGGAGGCACTAAGCTGCCAGTGACAGAAACATGGACGCAATTAAGGAAATTGAGATATAACCAATGTGGGTCCTCACAAGAGTAGAAGTTCAAATGTGTGAGCCTCCAGTTAATCTCCTTACATAAGCGCTGGTTTAATTCACTTTCCTGTAATCCCTCCTCCTCCTCGTCCTCCTCCTCCTGACATTATGTTTTAATCCACAGATGATGCCATCAAAAATGCGTTTTTCCTTTTTAATTTGTTGGAAATATGCAAGTCTATGAACTGACACTGTTATGTTTGTTTCGCTTGTCAGCCCATTTAAATTGTTCTGTTTTGATCTTTTGTACATTTATAGTTTCATAGTTGAATGTTGTAACTACATTATTTACTGTAGTTGAATTGCAAACATTGAATATATATATTTTATTTTAACACGGACCCTAGGAAGAGGAGACGGAACAATAAATGATAATAAAAAAGATCTTTAATAAATTGTCTGCTGATCGACTGGACTGATTGTTGTAGCTCTAACTTAGTCTGAACTTTGACGTGTGTCTGTGTTAATGTTGGTCACTCTGACCCCCGACCCCGCCTCCTCCATGTGATGTCATAGAAGCAGAGAGAGAGAGAGAGAGAGAGAGAGAGAGAGAGAGAGAGAGAGAGCGAGCAGTGGTCAGACTGAACCTGACTTCACTTGTTCTTGTTTTTCTTTGACGTTTAGTTTTGCTGTGATTGAGTTTGTTTCTTTATGGATGTAAACATGATGGAGCTTCCTCACAGCAGCCTGAGCAGTCCGAGCTTGCAGCTGTGTGACAGGGAAGGTCAGTGTGTGCTCTCATTTATACACCGCATTCATCATTTTAAACTATTAACAGTCTGATTGGAGCCCTAAATACACTTTTATGCATAAAAGTCCTACTGAACTGTTTTCAACCAGGCAGTTTTAAGCTAAATGGTCTTTATGATAAATTTCATTAGTTTGTTTGTCAGCTGACTGTGTTTCTAAATGTTACTGTAAATAAATGTCATCAGAAAACATTAATGTCTTATGAGGGTGTCAATTTGGAAATAATACAAGTAAAAGAACTGAGCATGTTTCTTGAATTTAATTTTTTTAATATATCAAACTAGTAAATGCTTTAAATTGAAATTGTTCTTTTAATTAAAAAAAAGTAGAAATGCTGTTAAGTGCTGCATTAATTAAAGTGACCTAATAATTTGTGATAAGAACTCTGTCCCCTTTCTGCCTTCACTCTGATTGATGATCGATTTTAGTGTGAATATTAACAATTAATAAGTTAGATTAAACTATTTTATTTTGCCAGAAAAATCTTTATTTCATTCAGTAAATCAGCAGATTCTACATGTCAGCAGTAAATATCTGTGTCACTGCTTTGTTTTTCTCTTCTCAGCTCCTATATCTTTTTTTTCCTTCTTTTTTTCTTTTTACTGTCATCTGACTGTCAACTGTAATACTGTTTGATTGATTCTGATCATTTGTCCCAACAAATCATCTGGACTTAATTCTTAGGATATCCTTATTAATCAAGACCATGCCAGCGAGCTCTGCTAAACCTCCCAACTCTGCAGTATGATCAACGACTATGGCAGTTATTGGAAATGCGTCACACAAGTAGAGACTTAACTATTGCAAATACGTACCCTTTTTTAATCTCAGTGTGTCACTTTCTGTTGTTGGATGTTATCGCAGAGGTGACTGAGGCGTTCAGGGGAGTCAGAGCGAGAAGGAAACCAGCCGCTCTGTTGGTTCTGTTGTTCAGATGAATCCTGCTGACATCCGGCTCTAGAAACTTGATTGTGATGAGTTAATACTTTGTCAAAAGCACAGTTTGGCTTTTTAGTGAGGCCCTTAAATAACAAAATGTTAAATTTATCTTCAAAGTAAAGGGTAAAGGATAAAATTAAAGGGGAAAATTGGACTAGATTTATTTGTTGTACATGCGCCAACGAAACCTGAGCTGTGACGAGAGCATGTCACATCAAACTGAAAGAATGACACTGAAATGGAAACACAGAGATAAATGAAAAACTAGTCATGCATTAGAGAAATAAATAACAATGAATCAGTTATGAGGAGGACAGCAGCAGGGGGACATGACTGGAAGTGACTCCTAGTTGGAAGCATTGACTGGGGACTCGCTGGTCCAGTCCGGTGCTCAGAAGCAGGCCGAGTGATGGAGGTTTCCCAGGATCTGAGGCTCTCCTGTGGGCTTCATTGTCTCAGTCTCTCCTTATGTCAGACTCCATAAAGATGTTTCACCTGCAGTGTAGATTTAGATCAATACAGCTGTTTGTTTGTTTTTTAGGTTTGAGTCAGTACTTTTGGTTCCTTCTCCTCTCTCTCAACATAAACATTTAAATCAATATATGTGTTTCCATCTTCTATTTATCCTTGGTTGACTTGGAGATTGAGTCATCTGTGGAAAAAATGAGGCAAAGTGATATACAATACATGTTCTATATCTATAAATGCAACATAGTACCGTAGTTCGTTTTTTTCATGCCAGTAAGAAACTAATACTAATAACTTCTTTGTTGACACCCATTTATTTTATTCTACATTTTGCTGTAAATGCTGTAGATGCTGCTTTCATTTAAATGTTTGAATAGGATCAGTTGTTTTCCCCACAAGACCTAAAAACACCTCTGGATACTGAATATCACATTTGAATTCCCCTAATTAGTGTTTTAGTTCTTATGTCAATCTGATATTGTATTTATTATAATGAATCAGATTTCACTGACACATATTATTGTCAACAGAAACTGCAGCGTTCATTTTGATATTTTTCCACACTGCTCATGATGCCAGCAGCTGAACATATGCAGAGGACTGAGGATGATGTGAGGCTTTATTCTGAGTTGTGCAGCACCTAACAGACTCTGCAGCAGATTAGCAGAGATTAACATCAGGCTCACGCAGTGTGCGTTTGGCCGTCTCACATCAGCCTCGCTTGTTTGTGCTGTAAAGAGGAAGTGAGGGGTTGTAGCTCACAGGAACTGTTTTTGAATTCCTGCAGACCCTCCCAGCCTCCTCCTGCTGTCTGAAGAACATGATCGACAGGAGGACACACAATGGGATAGTTAAATTATTTTAAAACTGTTCAGTTAGTTAGTGTTGACAGTCGGCAGATAAAATAATGTCTTTGGTTGGATTTCTCTATTTAGGATTTCTTGGAATTTTTTTAATGGAACGGTCCACCACAGTGCCACTTATTATAAATACATAATAATAATAATAATAAATGTAAATTCAGGTGAGCCATAGTGCAGGACAAGTGAAGAGGTTCATCAGTTTCTAGAAGTTTTCCTGCCTCTTTTTCTTTGTGGTCCAAAATCTGGCAGCAGCTTCAGTGTGGTGAATCTCACGGAGGCTAATTATCTTCCCATAGTAGATGAATATACGCCTCACCTCCTCCATTCACTGGCACGATGGAGAGAAGAGGAGGGAGGAGGAAGGAAAGTCAGCGGGGGAGATTCTTTTTCCTTTCCTTTTGCTGTGTTTAATGTGTGGAAGTGGTTGTGAACAGCACAGGGGAAAAAATGAGTGTTTTCTTTTCTTTTTAGTTGTTTTATAATTATTGAACCTTTCTTTTACCAGGTTAGTCTCAATGAGATTAAAATGTCTTATCCAAGAGTAGCAGCAGAACATAAAACACAACATCACAAAATAAGAAATGTAGACAATAGACATTTCAAAGTGAAGGTCAAAATGCTTGGAGAATACCATTATCAATCAAAACATTTGCAAGTTTGTACAGACTCACAACTATTGACTTGACAATGCTTTTAAACTCTGTATATGAGACTAGGTCCTGGGTGACTGAGATGGGCCTTCTTGCCTGTGCCATGTTTGACAGACATAAAGACAGTTAAATATGATGGCAGTCTACCTAAAATTGCCTTATAGATAAAAAAATATATATATATATACCAGTGGCTAAGCCGACAACTTGACAGAGAAGATCATTTGACTTTTCAACATGATGTACAATGATGAATGAGGGCTACACAGTTTGTTATAAACCACAACGCTACATGATACACAGTTATACCATAGATCAAAAGTAAGTAAAAATGTACAGTAAATAAGGATGCCTGTTAGATAACAGCTTTTTGTCTGTTTCTCAGTGGAGTCTTTGATGAGACACGATGCTGTCACTCGAAAAGAAATAATATGTAGGAAGCAGAGTGTTCTCAGGATTCTCTAAGGTTGTAACGCTGATTGATTTCTACATTTATTTTGTCTTTAAGCCTTAATTAGTGATCACTATGAGATCATTAGAGTGAATATTATGCTGACATTTTGTAAACAGCCCAGTTGTCAGAATAAATTGATGTCAGTAAACATTTCTGCCAAACACAGATCTGAATCTCTATGTTTAAAAACGTTTATATCAACATTTCTACAATATGTATGATAGGGAAAGTGAAGTAGCACAGATGACATTTACATGAGCTGACTTTCATATATGCAGGAGGCCGGTTGGGTGGTGGTAAGATGCCACCTCGAGTTTTAACCAACAAAACTGAGACGTCAGCACATTTGACAGCAGTTTGTTTTAGTATGGTGCCTTGGCAAAAGTTTTTACTGCGACAGGATGTCTAATAAAAGTTAATATTGCAACACAGCTAATACACTATGATAGCTTTGATTAGCTCATTCAATTTTGCCCTTTTAAATTCTGGTATGAAATATCTTCCAGAAAAGTAAAACTGTCTCCATTTTTTCTGGTGTGTTTTTTTTCCGTTTTCCGGTTCACAATGATGAGGAAACATCAGATGTGAGGTATATCTGAATGAAGGCAGTTTGTGCTGCAGTTTGAACACAGCCTGAGACCGTCCTCTGTCCCCTCTCCTCCTCAACAGGCTCCTTGTTCAGCCAGCGAGGTCTCTGTGTCTCTGCTGACTGAAGCCTTTTGTCCAATGACCTCGAACTCTGGAGAGAGCAGAATACAAGGAGGGAGGGATAAGAGGGCAGAGAAAAGAGATGAATACAGAAGAAGAAACAGAGAGGAGTAAACACAAGTTTGACTCAGAGCAGGGTGAAAAAGACATTAAATCATCCTGAAAACATTTTCTGCATGTTTGTCTGTAATGACTGATCACTAGATTTGGGAGGTTTATTACTTCAATGCAGTACTTTCATTTCCAGTAATACAATTAAAGTAATTATGTGAAAGTTATACAATAAACCTTTTTCATATTAACTTTAAATGAAAAAGGATAAAGTCATAATTTTGTACTGAGTATGCCGATTTGTGTTTGATTGGTTGAAGGAATGAAGTCACATCTTGAGTTCATTTACACTGCGTCCAAAATTGCAGCAGCACTACACATTGTGTACTATCATTCAACGTATTGTTTTGCAATTTGCAAACAGTAACATATACCTTTTCAGATGCACTGAGCTGTTATTATCACATCACTTCCTGAGTGATGTGTAACCATCATAACCCAAACCAACTATGGAACTTAGAAGAGTGAAACGTCACTTGAATTGAGGCGTTACAGATGTTAGACCAGAGCTGGCTCGATCGCTGGCCGCCATTGTCTGTTATGTTTATGCTGTCGCCATCACTACTGCATTGCATATTGTAATATATACCCAGAAATAATACACATTTCTCATAATATTGGTTTCATACTATTGTTTCACATACTGTTTTGGAGTGCTAAATAGCGTGTTAGTATGTACTGTGACTTCCTTTTATACGCAACACAAACACATAAACAATGGAGGACATTGAGGCGATGGTGTACTTGCTGCTGTATGAGACTTTCTGTCTCACACAACGCAAAAAAATGTAGGTGTATGTATGGCTGTATCGCTGTTGTTGGTATTTAAAAATGTTGGGTTTGATTCTTCTTGTGTGGGACGGCTCATGACTCTTCCAGCGACAACTCTTCTGACCAATCAGTGGCCGGCAGTCTGTTGACGTCACATTTAGTATCGGCTCGGCTCGCTTGGAACCTCGACAGAGCAGATACTAAAAAAGTAGCAGGTACCAGGTACTTTCCCTGATGGAGACGCAAAAAAACACGAGTCGAGGCGAGGCGAGTCGTGCTGGAACTGTGTAGTGGAAAAGCGCCAATAGTCAAGCCATGCATTGACTCATTTAATTTGGGGGACTTGATGCTACCAGAGGTCAGAAAAGTCCACAGAAGTTGGTAAGAACAGGTCCTGTAATGTAATGGTAAGTGACATGGCTCTGTTGTGGAATGTGATTCGGGGTCAAAATTATCTGACCCTCAGTGGGTTAATCTGTCACTGTGCTGTCCAGATGATAAAAAGCAGCAGTGCCTCCTCCTCAACACACACACACACACACACACACACACACACACACACACACACACACACACACACACACACACACACACACACACACACACACACACAGTACACTCACTGCTGTCTGACAAGAGCAGAGTTTATAAAGCCTCTGACATAATCTTCTTACATCATCAGTCAGTGGATGGAGACCAACAATATTCCAGTGCTGAACGTTTGCTCTTCTTAATCTCTGATCTGCTGCAGTTGGTGTTGTGTTTAAAGGACTCATATCCTATCTGGAAAGGTTTTTAGGGTTGTCCGTCCTAACACTTGCAGTATTTGCAAGGAGTCAAATACCTACTTCTGTGGTGTGTTTCCTGTCAGTGCCTGTGAAGAATGCTGTGTGGAGTTTAATCAGAGCTCCAATCACTCAATCAAATATAAAAAATCAGGGTCAGACACTTAGTTAGCTTTATTCATTTCCAAACAGCACTATAATTACAGTCACATTAAAGTAAATTACAGATAAAAGAGACATAACATTATTTTATTTTCTGTTAAGTTGAAGGAACATATTTCTCCAAATAATTGAAAGAATCAGGATTAAAACTGATGCAGTGAAACAATGTATGGGTTTGAATGAGTCTGTAGGATTAATATGTGAGTGTGTTTTCATGGGTTTTAAAAGACTCCAAACTGACTCTTTTTTGCAGGCACAGAGTCTGCAGACAGTGGCATCGGGGATCTGGACGACCTGCCGGTTCCCCAGCAGATCCGCATCAGTAATATCACCTGTGATTCATTCAAGATCAGCTGGGACATGGACAGCAGAGGCAGAGAGAGGATCACACACTACTTCATCGACCTAAACAAGAAGGAGAACAAGGAGTGCAACAAGTTCAAACATAAGGTTGGCATGACAAGATGGCAAAGAGTGGAAAAATCTGATTAAACTAATTGCTTAAAGCTACCCTCCGATTTCATTCGTTTCCTTTGTGGCAAAATAAAGATGGCAGTAGCAAAGTTCTGTGGAAATATTCTTGTTTCGGTCTTCTGCACTGCCAACCACATGTCTGATGTTTTTTAAGTGATTGAAGTATTTCTGGTGTTGTCGTCTGTTTCCGAGGTTGTTAGTGGAAGTAGACCAGCTGCCATCGCTGCAGTGTCACCTGCTTATAAACCAGTAAAACAATAAATGATTGTAAATATTTACCCTTTTGCCAAGAAATCTGCCCAGGAGATCTTGAAGAATAATATATAAGAAAGAAAAGGTTATAATCTACAAAATGTTTTACAGATTACTAGATATCCACAAATTCTGCTCCATGAAATCTATTTAACTTTCATAAAAACCTTATTCTGAGGACCATCCATAGACCACTAAAGACTTCTGCCTATGTTTTCTACAAAAAAAAAGAAGTAAATTGCAAATCATGTGTTGCAGGTTTTTTTTAGAATTAATTAACAATGACAGATATCACAGAGTTTGACTACTTAAATTGTAAGGTAGCAAGGGATTCCTGCTGGGGCTGTAATTCTCCATTGTGTTTAATATGAATTTTATAATATTCTTATAATTGTTTTCAAATTTAAAATGTATTATTTACAGAAAGATTAATACAAGATGATGTCATCCGGCAGTCAAAGTTCAAGCAATGGAAAACCATGTGGAAAACATGATGGAAATATGTCTTTTCAGTTTGTTTTAATGTATTCATTTGAGGAAGATTACTTGTTACTTGACTTGGTTAATCACAATAATAAACAGACTCTAGCAAAAGGTAAAGACAAATGTTTTATTTCTGTACGGGCTTTTCCATAATGTTGAGCCCGTCTACACTTTTATTGGATATACATTTCACTAAGTCTTTTGCTTTTTATCTACCCAACCTAAATTGAGAATGCACATAAAAAAGGACGATGGAAACATGCTTTGACTGAAATGTTGCAGTGAATGATTTTAAACGTGTGAAAACACCCAGAGCACTCTGCAGCTGCTTGTGACTTTGCTCTTCATTTCAGGATGTGCCGACTAAACTTGTGGCGAAGGCGGTTCCCTTGCCGATGATGGTGAGAGGCCATTGGTTCCTGAGCCCTCGGACCGAGTACACTGTGTCCGTCCAAACAGCTGCCAAACAACCGGATGGAGAATACTCTGTTTCTCAGTGGAGTGAAATCATCGAGTTCTGCACCGCAGGTTCAACAAAATACTCACAGTCGATCATCCCACCCCCTTGTTCCCTTGACTTTATGTGTACTGACACTGCCACAGCATTCTCTGAATGAAAAAAGACATTAGCATAAATGTATTAATTTGTTTAATATTTAAATCCTAAACTGCTCTTCTTTTTCAGGTGTGTCTATCTGAAGCATTTAGTGTGCAATGTGTTGATATTCAGATGCATATACTGTTCATGTGTCTCCAGATTATTCTACAGTCCATCTGAACCAACTGCTGCAGAAAGCCGAGGCGATTGCCGCCAGGATGCTGCCGTTCACTGTCTTCTATCGTAACCAAGAGAAGGAGTATTTCCAGCAAGCCAGGTGTGTGTGTCCAGCATCTTCAGTGAAGTCACACACTTAATATGTGTTCAGCTGTGTTTTAACCCTAGTGTGTGTGGTGTGAACAGCCCCTCTTATCGCTCCAGGGACGCTCAGTGCTGCCGCATGCTGCCGGCGGTTAAAGACAATAGTGGCAGCCACGGGTCACCCATCAGCGGCAAACTGGAGGGGATCTTCTTCAGCTGCAACACAGAGTTCAACACAGGAAAACCTCCCCAGGACTCCCCATACGGACCCTACCGCTTCCAGGTACAGTATACCTGAAAACGCTGTTCACACTAACTGAGACTCGACAGGAAAGTAATTACATTATTATCTGTGATGTTGAGTATATAATAATAATAATAATAATAAATATAATAATAAGTCTGAAGCCTCAATCCCATTTACACTTAAGGTCATGGTTTCACATGGCTTCCACATGGCTGTAAGTGTCTGTTTGAGATAAACGTCATCATCTGCCCAGGTCACTGAGGGTAATAAACTCTGTACCACTTCATTAGTTACAAATTACTATGGCATGACATGTTTAAAGTTGAGACTATATGCATGTTAGATGAAAAATTCAGGGGTTGATGTCTTGCACTTAAACTGCAGGACATTAACACCAGTAATGAAACCATCCAGTTAAAACACTAATAACTTAAGAACAGCACTTATAAATACATATATACACTACATGTGTGCATATTTACCTACCTCTTTATAAGTCAGATTCACAGCACTGCCCACCATGAAAATGTGAAACACTGAAAGAAGGGCCATAATATACTTGGTGGAGAGCAATAAACTTAATCAATGCTGTCACCTTGTGGCTAAAGTTGAAACAGCAAATAAAACCCTGGCAGCCCACTTAAAATCTACAATACATTTTGCACATCCATTACAACAACTTTGAGAGCAATTATAAGCCTAGTGGATATTATAGTTATTATAGTTAGATCCTATAATCCCAGTTGTTCTGGGATTATATTCACATTATAAAGAGCATTTATTCATAACACAGAAAAAACAGTAGTGTGATCAAATCCTCAAAGACAAACAGTTCTTCTGCATAATTTCAAACAGCACAACTCAGCTTCACACTGCTGTCAGTGCCCTGGCCAACATGCTGAGTCTGTTAGTAATACATGTGGATCCTAGTGTGAATGTACTTAGTGTTACATACATGACTCCCTGCTGAATAGTGGAAATGTTTGTATAGATTGTTTTATGTCATAAAAATTAAAATTAATGACCAGTGATTGTTTATATTTGTTTTTGTACAGATCCAAGCAGACGTCCTCTTTAACCGGAACACCAACATCTACTTTGGGGATTTTTACTGCATGTATACATCATATCACTATGTTATTGTAGTCCTAGCTCCTGATGGCTCCAAAGGAGATGCCTTCTGTAAAGGAAGGTTACCAGCTCTGGACAGATCCAACAACTGCTTCCTAACCTGCACTGAGGAAGACAGTGGCTCGCTGTCTTTCCATCATGCCCAGGACGTCATACTGGAGGTGATCTACACAGAGCCGGTGGATCTGTCTTTGGGAACGGTAGCACAGATCAGTGGGCACCAGCTCATGAGCCTGTCCACCTTCAATGCCAAGAAAGATCCCAGCTGTAAAATCTGCAACATTAGTGTGGGACGTTAGTCAGATTGTTTGACTGATAACCAGCTAACCTGCTTATCACTGACTGGAAAGTAGCTAACAAGCTAATAACTTAGGTCCCACTCTTCATGGAATGACTGGCTAGCTAGATGCTAGCAATCAATACATTTATTTTTTTAACTTAACATATTCTATTATATGATTTTCTAAAATATTATTTCACAGTGGTCATCCACAATTAATTGAACTATAACTTAGAAGTGATCTAAAGCGTGACAGGAGAGGGGAAGGTACTCAGATGGTTGTGATCAGCAGCCTTTAGATGCTACTAAATCCTACAGAGTGATCTTTTAAAGAGCTAAAGAGTTTATGCTTGGGTTTTTTTCTCAGTGGTTGATAAGCGTACCAGCTAACACATATAGCACATGAAATAAATGTTTTTTTGATTGGATACTTTTTCAAGAGAAGTATCACCTCTCTTTCACTTTACCCAACACAACCATCTTTGTTATTGAGATTTTTGATTTATATTGTTTTGAAATGTCACTAAAAGTAAAAGTATTACTCTTAATTAAGTCGTTTAAAATAAGTAAGAATGTAACATCTCAGCTCTCATTTCACATTTTTTATATTTAAACCACTGTTTAAAGCTGTAATTTTTCCAACCTGCTCACAAACAGCATCCTGAACTGAAAAATCAAAGCTTTAATAAGTTTCTTCTCACACTCTCCTTCAGTGTAAAGTAGATTTAAATACAAATGTACATGTGTTTTTATTTTTGTATGTAATGTTTTAAAGAGATTTTGGAGACTCGTCATTGTTTGTGGATGAAAGTTTGGTAATTTGGTGTGTACAATGCAAGCTTTTTGACACAAGATTTCTTAAAGTCTGTGTAAAGTCAATTCACTTTTAAACACGCCCACAGTGTTTGGGAGCAGAGACAGAGGCTGATTGATTTTTACACAACTTTGAAGCCTAATTTCATATATTTGGCGATTATTTTTTTTTTAATCATTCAAATTTGGCAGGGTGGTTAACAACACACTTTTCTTTGGTATGTCAAACTCAGAACACATATTTATTCTTACTTTACACAGACTTTAAATACATTTCTTCATCACTTTTCTAATGTTTTTGTGTTGTATAATTTTGACCATTCTGACTGTGGCTCATGCTAACTTTGCACAATGAATTAATCACGGGCTGAACACTGTTTCATCACCCCAAAACCAACTGGAGGAAACATTTTTGTGTCTGTTGAAATACAAAACATGCTCACGTAATAAATTTTCTTACTGCAGATGGACAATTACTAGTCTGTTTAGCCCTATGAGATCGCCTAAAATACCCAATCAGGGTAGTTAGTTTCTATGGTCAGACATTGCCATTGGTCAGACATAACAAAGATTTTTAACAATGATTTTTCCCAGTTGGTGCCTTTGATTCCGAAACAAAACAAAGGTGGTCGAGTGGTTAGAGCGCATGCCACATACGCAGCCGAGTGGTCCAATGCTCAGAAGCAGGTGGAGGTTACCCAGGATCTGAAGCTTTCCTGTGGGCTTCAGGTGGGGTGTGAATATTTCCACTGTAGACTTATAATTGGTAAGTAGAAGAAATTAACTTTTTTAATTAAATGAAAAGTAACACAATAATGTATGTGAAATAAACTAGCATGAAATTTCATACAATTTAATCAATTTAACTGATAAAATCCTGTCATTTTAAATTAGTTTCAGTAGGTTGGGTGCAGTGGCATGCAATGACCATAGAGGGTGCAAGAGAGTGTGTGTATGCAGGTAACGTACACACATCAATTTTTCCATTTTATTTCTCATTTTACCACTTTTCTGAGGACCTCTGTTACTCTGAGAGAAGCATATAAAGCCTCAGGAGGCCTTTACAGTGAAAACAAAGTGAGGGCCGGAAAGTCCTCACTTTGTAAAAAGGTCCTCCCGCCAAAGGTTAAAATTTCATGCTGCTCCTTACAAAGATAGCCATGCAAACACAGACACACAGACAAACACACCGTATTAATCCAACACTTTTGGAGTTATTTTTATCATTTCTTTATTTTTGGGTTTTTGTCTGCTTCTGTTTTTCTCCTGTTTGTACTGTCCTGTGTCATTTGTGTCTTCATGTTAATCATTAAAGTTGCACTCAATAAAAAAAAGAGAGAGACAAAGAGAAAGAGAGAGAGAGAGAGAGAGAGAAAGAGAGGGAGCGGGAGAAAGAGAGAGAGAGAGAGACAAACAGCTCTGCAGCAGTCATTGCTGTATGTCGCAATAACTGATATGATGTTTCCATGGTAACAGCAGTATAATCTCAGCTGCTCATCAGTGAGTTTGTCCTCGCGCTCTTTCCTGTCACTTCATTTGATGCACAGCCTGCTGTTCCAGAGAGGCCACCACACCCTCTGATTGGTCAAGAGAGGCCACCACACCCTCTGATTGGTCCATCTCGCTGTCAATCAACCTATCAGTAGCTTTCATGATTGGCTGTCTGTTTCCACGGCGATCGGAACCACATGTGAGCAACAAGTTTTGATTGGTTGGTCCAACTTTTCTAAAAGGATGCAGATGTGTGTGCAGGTAACATACACACACCAATTAAGCACTTTTCTGACAGCAGCATAAAAACAGTGGAAACAAAGTGATAAAATGTCCTCACTTTGCATAAAGGTCCTCACTTCAAACGTGAGAGAAATCATGCTGGTCCTCACAAAGATAGCCATGCAAACACACAGAAAACATTCACACATAAACAGATACAGCTTTAATCCAACACTTTTTTTGAGTTATTTTTATATTTTTTTCTTCTTGTTGTGTTTGGGTTATTGTCTTCATGTTAAACATTAAAGTTGCACTCGATAAAAAAAATAATTAAAAAAAACAGCTCTGCAGAAGTCACTGCTGTATGTCGCAATAATTGATATGATGTTTCCATGGTAACAGCAGTATAATCTCAGCTGCTCATCAGTAAGTTTGTCCTCGCGCTCTTTCCTGTCACTTCATTTGATGCACAGCCTGCTGTTCCAGAGAGGCCACCACACCCTCTGATTGGTCAAGAGAGGCCACCACACCCTCTGATTGGTCCATCTCGCTGTCAACCAACATATCAGTAGCTTTCATGATTGGCTGTGTGTTGCCACGGCGATCTGAACCACATGTGAGCAACAAGTTTTGATTGGTTGGTCCAACTTTTCTAAAAGGATAAAATTACATGCAATTAACTTGTATTGGAGTGTGCATGAGTGAAATGTGTTAGATAAACAACCTTCATTTACTTTAGCTGTCAGTCACATGATGAAGCAGCTCAGAGCGTTTCAGCCAGCAGCATCCTGTCAGAAACCACGTGAAGCTGATGAGGAGATAAATGATGCAGAGGAAACATCACATCTGATTAAACATATAAAGACACGTTGAGTCCGACAGACGAGCAGAGAGAGACGACACAGAGACGGAGACAGACGCCTGCCTGGACATGGATCACCTGCTGATGCTGTTGCTGCTGCTGTGGAGCTCAGGTAAGACTCTGCTGTCCTGTAAAAATACTGAGTTCAAGTCAAAAAGCAGCTTTAAAACCTCTAGGAAAAGTTAACATGGTCAGTAAAATGTAGTGAAGTGTGTTCAGTAAAAGTTCTGATACTTGCTGTAATGAGTTTTATTTCTTTAACATCAATTAACAAACCAGTACTGAAAGTGTTCATCATCAAAAAATACTAATTTAAAGCATATAAATGTAAGATCTTCGGGCCGTGTTGGTTGGTCATGTGACGTCACCTCGCAGGGAGTGAGGATATATTAAGAAGAGCAGGGAGGGACTTTGAAGGAAGGTTTGATTGACAGGCAAGACACAACCAATTACAAACCACCACATCACACAACAAATATGGCAGCTATACATGAGGAAGACCTTTGTTAAATAATGAAATGGTGCCATCTGGTGGTGAAAGCTAAACATAGACCTGAAATATAAAAAGGATGCAGCTGAATTTGATTTGTGACTTTTCTCATTTAATAAGTGACTTTTTATTATTCTACTAATGTTTTTATTATTATGGAAGTTTGACCTGTTTCCTCGTCATGTTTGAATTTTAAATTTCAAATTTTTAATAATTTGATGTATTATTTTTGTTGGCTTAATCAGACATTAAAGAACTTCCATATTATTGTGTAGCCCAGTAAACATTTACATGAGAGCATCAGGAGCTACAGGACAGTTAAATGTGTATAGTAACTTCTTTTTAATCATTTCTTAAAACTCATTTCTACAGACTTGCTTTTATATAATGTTGTTTGTTTATTGTTACCGTCTTTTATTTTATTTTATTTGACTTCTTATTTTATTTTTTGTATGATATTTTCATAATCTGCTTACTGTATTTCATTTCATGTCGGCTTTACTACTGCTCTGCGTTATATGTCTTTGCTTTGTATTGTACATAAATAGACATATACAAAATACTCAACTCACAGTTTCTCCTGAAGACATTCACAGTGTTGCTCTCTGTTGGTCACATAAACCCTGACAGAAGAAGATGACTGTTTTCACTTTTATTTATTCAGGGGGTAGTTTCACTGAGAGCAGTGCTCTCTTTTTCAGAAACGCCCTGATCACATTCACACAGTCACACTTTCACAGCTGGAAGCTGCCCAGTACAACCACAGTCTGCCACTGGGAGCTGTTGGGGTTCAGGGCCTCAGTGGTGGTAATGAGGGAGGGGCAAGCGCTGCTTCTTTACTCATCCCATCCAGATTTACCCACCTGTCTGGGGATTGAACCAACAACCTTTCAGTCACAAGTTTGTTCCTCTAACTTTTAAACCACTGTTGCTAACTTAACTCTAAAGGGAGGCAAGTCCTCATAATGTGACTGTACACACACACACGCACACAAACCTTGACCTAAGTCCCTTTTGGGGACACTAGGCTATATATCCTGGTGACTTACTCTAATCTTAACCACTTTTCCCCAATTGGTGACAGTCTTTGGCCCAGTGGTAACCAATGAATGACTCAATCTGTTTCCTACAGTCAGCTGCACAATTTTCCTTAACAACAAAAAACAGTTTGGTTTAATGTAAACAAACTGAAGTTGAGAGGTAGGACAAACCAGCTGATGAGCATCTGATGTGAGATTACAGAGTTCACATCTGTTGCCACGGCAACATCAGACAATTTCTTGTCACATACATACTGCTGCAAAAATCAAATATATGTGGTTGAGCAATATATATATCTCTGTCAAACTGTTTACTTTCACCTAAATATAGTTCCCCCTTGTCATTAATTAAAGATGGTTAAAATAATCAAGCTTCTTTAAGCATTTACATTATTGGGGTTAGATTTTTGTCCCAAAAAGGGAGACAAGACCCACAATGTGAACATGAAGATTTATGTCCCCGCAATGTGATGAATACAAGCTTACACACACACACGTTTGCCTTTATATCCTTGCGAGGACACTCATTGATATAATGTTGAACCCCTGACCCTAACATTAACTATCACAACTAAATCCTTAAACCCAATTCAAACCTTGACCCTGAAACCAAGTCTTAACCATCAAATTGCCCTTTGAAGGACACAGACATGTCCATAACACTGTTTTTTAACTGGAATTAATTCTCTCAAAAACAGAAAGATAGACAGAGGTGCTGTCTTACATTAACTCAACATGAACTTATCGGTCATAACAACGTCATACTCAACAGCTCAACAAGGCGTCATGAATTATTTTAAACTGTTCATTTATCTTTTGTTATTTGCCTGATATCTGTTAAACAAGACCAGGTTAAAAGCTAGTAAATGTATGTAATGTAGTAATGACTGTGTATGGCCATTGTGTAAAACTATTCCCACATACGCTGATTCAGACAAAATAAACATCTAGCTTGCTGTCTCTCTCTTGTAGAGTCTCCCACTTTCGGTCCTGTGTCTGTTCAGTTCACTGCTCTGCTCCAATCTACATTTGAATTTTCTGATTTTCTTTCCAGGACTCCAGACTGAAGGTAAACACCAATCACCAGGTAAAAAGAGAGAAAGAGATGGGAATGGGCATGTCCAACTGGTAGGAGACTCCACAGTAGAACCCACTGCAGGGATAATATAAACCTCATCCGGCCTGGGAACACTTCTGGATCCTCCAGGAGGATCAGCATCTAGAATGGATGGAGTTTGGTTTATGTACTAATAGTCTCAAAACTAATGACTCCCTCCTTCATTCACTCATTAACTACCCAATAATACACAAAATGTATTCAATACTGATCAGAAATCCTAAATTTCAGACACTCACTGATCATCGTCACTTTTATGTCATCCAGTCAGCTGCAGAGTTACTCACCACTAATTCTGTGTCTATAAAATATGATCCATGGATTTGGGGGATTGCTTTCAGGATGTAGTGTACGCAACATGAACACTACTTTGTTGTTCCATTGTGGAACATTTGAGGGATTTACATATTGGATACATTTAAACTCAGTTTACAGACACTCAGACACAGCCTTAGCTTCAACATTTGGTCTCTTTGTGTTGTTTCCCATAATCCTCTGCTCTCCTTCAGGTTCTCAGTGTGACAGTAAGGCCGACATCGTGATGTTGGTCGATGAATCTGGGAGCATTAGCCCTGAAGACTTCAGCATGATGAAGTCCTTTCTAAGAGAGATAGTCAACAACGTCGACATCGGCCCTGACAAAGTCCAGATTGGTAATATTTTACTACCATTACAGTTCACACCACTGCTCCTGCTGCTATAACTACTACTGTTTGTGTAACGTGTTCAAAATACTAAAATGTTTACATCATGATGTGAAAATATTCAAATACAGGTGCAGGTCCTTTGTTCAAAATTAGCGTAAAAGCTGCAAAATAACATGATAGCAAGTGAAGGGAATGGCTGATGTGAGGATAAAAGGAGCATAGCAGCGGTTTTACATCTTTAACAAAAATAACCACAATCTGCATAGAGCCTCTGTTAGTACCAATTATCTCTAAAAACATGCATAAATATTTTAGTAAAATTTTTATGTGATTCACCTACATTAAGGATCAGTGTTTCACCCACCAAAGCATACATGAGTAATTCATGGTAGTTATTATTCAGCTTTTAAACAGTCTTTTATCAGGACTCTTATTTCCATGTGGAGATATACTGTATATTCCTTCTGTGTAGGTCCATGTTGGATCAGTTAGCAGGACAGATGTTGTGACTGCACAGACTCTTTGAAGCATACAGAATATCTGAACAACAAGTTCTAGTTAGGGAGGATGTACAACTTGTTGGTTCATCCACATCATTACTGCTACGCTCCAACTCCTGATCCATCGTCTATTGCCTCGGAGAAATAGCCGTATACTCACACTGTAAAGTAACTCTAATGAAAGGCATGGCCTTTTCCCACCATTCTGTTTTATATGTTATCAGTGATAAAACTGGAAGCATTACAATAATTAACTGTATTAATATTCAATTTGAGTTCTGTGTGACAACATTTAGCTTTCTTTATGCAGTGCAGATGGGGACTGACTAACATGCAGAGTCAGACAGTAGACTCTGGGTTATTATCAGACTATTTCAATCAGCAGAGACCAGAGAATGAAGTTAAAGAATGTTTATTATGCAGATGAAATGAATGATTAGGTATTGTCAAGGTCTTTGGCGCTTGGACTCTGCAGGGAGAATTTTGGAATCGAAGGACTTCAGTCCTGAGTAGCAGCATGATAGAAACCCCCATGGAGTCCAGATACTGGTGGTGGCTGATGACTTCGATCAATCAATCTCAGGCCAAATCACATCAAAAGTCATCTTAAGGAACTTTTCAAGTGGAGCAGGACTAGACTGTATTAATTGATTAATTTAGAAAAAGACCCAACAATCCCACATGAGGAAGCACTTGGCAACAGTGGCAAGGAAAAACTCTCCTATTCGGGAAGAAACCTCAGGCAGAACCGGGCTCTAGGTGGGCGGTCATCTGCCTCGACCAGTTGGGTTGAGAGGAGAGAGAGCACAGAGACAAACAATGTCAATCTGACTCTGCTGAGACTGATCAGCTGATGAGGTTAAAGTGTTGCACTGAGGAATCTGAAGACTTGGTGGTGATGGGGAGGTGGTGGGTCGCACAAAAACAGCATCAAGAAAGCACCTGAGCAGAGAGGGAGAACATTAATAAAGACAGCTGCAATATGATAGGCTGACAATGAAGGTGTGTCACCGTGCTATTGGTTAGACTTGACCAGCTGATGTGAACAGCTGACGTGTCAATTGATGCTCCAGAAATAACAGCAAGGAAATTATGAGCTTTGACGGAGATCAGTATGAGCTGTGAGAAGGATCAGAATGACTAAAAAATGAGAAATAAAACTATGACGTGAGCTCACAAACAGATGGTCTTCCTGTCTGAACTTTCGCTAAGCTTCATTTGTTTCTCCTACTGGACTGAACTGCTGGAATGGTTCTCTAAGTCTTTTGGTCCCTCTATACCAGTGGTCTCCAACCCTGCTCCTGGAGAGCTACTGCCCTGCATGTTTTAGGTATCGCCTCACTCTAACTCGTTATCAAGCAGCTGAGGCTCGTCAAAGGGCTTGATAACGAGTTGATTATTAGAATCAGGTGTGTTAGAGTGAGGAGATACCTAAAACATGCAGGGCAGTAGCTCTCCATGAGCAGGGTTGGAGACCACTGCTCTATACAAATGCTAATTAGTACAGACATGCAACGTCTGTTGGTGAGTGTTGGGGCAACCATGATGTTATCGAGATAATAACAAGAATAATAGTAATAAACAAATGCACTTGTCAAATTATCATTGTTGATATTCTCATTATCATTTAAAAACAAAGGCTGTGTCAGTGTGTCAGTGTTACACATTTCTGTGTGTTTTCTGCAGGTCTGGTTCAGGTCATGTTTGACCCAAGGACCGAGTGGGAGCTGAACACACACCAGACTAAACGATCCCTGCTGGAGGCCATAACCAACCTGCAGCAGATGGGAGGATACAACATCATAGGTGATTTAACATCAGGCTGATCCACACCAGCTTTACACTGAGGGACTGAGGCAGAGGCTCTGATTACATCCACATATATTTACCTCCTCTATTTATTTCTGTCAGCAGTGGAAAGTGAAGCTGTTAGTGATCTGTATGTTGTATACAATTTGAACTTTAAGTATTCATAGTATAGAATATATTGAATATATCCAGAAATGTGTGAATTAAATGAATTCCACTGACAGATCACGTAAAGGTATTTTAATTTCTACTGATTCCAGAAATAGTAGAGTTACTATAAATGAGAAGAGATGAACAATGATGGTAATTAGGGCCCGAGCGGCGACTGCAAGTCGCCTGGCGAAAGCCCTATTGAAATTCGTTCATGCCCCAACGTGCAAGTGACCCCAAAGTAATCAAGTAATCAAGTAATCATGTGGTATGGAAGACCCCCGGGGAAAAATGCTATATTGAAATTGTAATGTTTATTATTATTATTATTATTATTATTATTATTATTATTATTCTTCCGACATTTCGTGCCCCAATTTCGCCCATTTCCCAAATGCGAAAATGCTTATACTTTTGCACGGACGTCCGGCCTCATCCGAAATTCGATATTTTTGGGTGGTCGCACATGGTCGACGCAGAATGGCGGAATAGCGCCCCCTTACAAAGTCCAAAAATGCCCATAGGGAATTTTGCTAACTTTGTCCTATGCTCACAAAATTCGGTACACATATGTATTATACCCACATATGCAAAAAAGCCTCTTGACTTCATGACCTCAACCCAACAGGAAGTCGGCCATTTTGGTTTTGATTTTTCCCGCCTAAAATTAACTCCTCCCACAGCGTTCGCCCGATCAAGTTCAAATTAGGTACGCAACATCTCCAGACCTAGCTGAGCTTAAGTTGTGCTCTGCGCATCCGTAGGTCAAAGGGCGTGTCTGCCAGGGCTCAACTAACTTTGGCGTGCTCGCCATGTACATACGAGTGGCTCTCACGCCCACATACCTACATCCAATCAGCTTCAAACTTGCTGGACATGATGATGGCTCCGCCCTGAACGTCCCGATATATTAACTTCCCACGTAACTCATAGCGCCCCCCGGTGGTAACAGGAAGTTAACTAAGATTCATTAAAATTACATACTTTGCCCCATCAACTTCATTCAGAACCAGTTGGTGAAGCTACATTATGAAGACTGTGAAGCTACGAGTAATGGCGTCCGTGTGGCGACGCGGCGACCATCAATTCCTCGCCATGAAAATACGTTTGGCTTTTTGATGGCTTTATTGAACTCGTATCATCATGAAAATTGGTACACAGGTCCAGGGTGCCGACCTCAACGTCTCCATTCACTCATAGGCGATCTCACTCGTGTCGCCCCCTAGTGGAAACAGGAAGTGCCATATTTTACATCATCATTGTGCGATTTCCACAAAACTTCACATGTGTAATCACTGTCCCACCCTGAACGCAACCGCTTGTGTTTTGTTTACACTCTACTGCCCCCTGGTGGATGAACCATCAACCTCTCATAACTCCTTCATGCTTTGTCCAATTCACTCCAAACTTCACATGACTGATGAGTGGCCGCCCTGAACACACCAGACCAAACCAGACCATATGTGTAACTACCTGTGACTGCCCCCTACTGGATGAACGAAACATTGCATTTTTGGCCTCCTTCCAGGTTTTTTCTCACTTTCTGCTTCACGCCACAGCCCCGCCATGCCTCAGGCCCCGCGGTGGCATGGGTGAGCGAGGGCCCGCCATCGCCGCTTGCGGCTTTAATCATTATTATTATTAGGGCCCAAGCGGCGACTGCAAGTCGCCTGGCGAAAGCCCTATTGAAATTCGTTCATGCCCCAACGTGCAAGTGACCCCAAAGTGCAAGTGACCCCAAAGTAATCAAGTAATCAAGTAATCATGTGGTATGGAAGACCCCCGGGGAAAAATGCTATATTGAAATTGTAATGTTTATTCTTATTATTATTATTATTCTTCCGACATTTCGTGCCCCAATTTCGCCCCTTTCCCAAATGCAAAAATGCTTATACTTTTGCACGGACGTCCGGCCTCATCCGAAATTCGATATTTTTGGGTGGTCGCACATGGTCGACGCAGAATGGCGGAATTGCGCCCCCTACAAAGTCCAAAAATGCCCATAGGGAATTTTGCTAACTTTGTCCTATGCTCACAAAATTCGGTACACATATGTATTATACCCACATATGCAAAAAAGCCTCTTGACCTCATGACCTCAACCCAACAGGAAGTCGGCCATTTTGGTTTTGATTTTTCCCGCCTAAAATTAACTCCTCCCACAGCGTTCGCCCGATCAAGTTCAAATTAGGTACGCAACATCTCCAGACCTAGCTGAGCTTAAGTTGTGCTCTGCGCATCCGTAGGTCAAAGGGCGTGTCTGCCAGGGCTCAACTAACTTTGGCGTGCTCGCCATGTACATACGAGTGGCTCTCACGCCCACATACCTACATCCAATCAGCTTCAAACTTGCTGGACATGATGATGGCTCCGCCCTGAACGTCCCGATATATTAACTTCCCACGTAACTCATAGCGCCCCCCGGTGGTAACAGGAAGTGAACTTAAATTCATGAAAAATACATAGTTGACCCCATCAACTTCATTCCACTTCTAAAACATGCAGAACCAGTTGGTGAAGCTACATTATGAACACTGTGAAGCTACGAGTAATGGCGTCCCTGTGGGCGCGTGGCTACCATCAATTCCTCGCCATGAAAATACGTTTGGCTTTTTGATGGCTTTATTGAACACGTATCATCATGAAAATTGATACACAGGTCCAGGGTGGAGACTTCTTCCATCTGATAGGGGTGTCGCTCATGTCGACCCCTAGTGGAAACAGGAAGTGCCATTTTTTGCATCAACATTGTCCGATTTCCACGAAACTTCACATGTGTGATGAGGGACTGACCCTGAACACACCTGCATGCATCCCATTACTGCCCCCTGGTGTATGAACCATCAACCTCTCATAACTCCTTCATGCTTTGTCCAATTTTTATTATTGTTGCTATCATAATATTAATAATCACTAAATAATTATGAATATGTAATTGTAATATTATTATAATAAATAATAATTAATATTATGATATTACTAAGGTTACAACAAACATTTTTCATCTATAAAATTTGATGAATAATTATGGTAATTTTCATCTTGGGAGTCGTAGTTAACTTCTCTCTTTCTTTCTTTTTTGTGTCCACAGGTTTATAGCTTTGACTTTTTTTTTAACAAGGTCTTGGATTTGCTCCATCAGTCAGCTAACAGTCTTTGCAACAGTCAGCTTTTCCACTCTGTACCTTTTAAAGTCTCTTTATTACTGTCATACAGGAAGGGCTCTGCAGCCCGTCCTCCGTAACAACTTTAAAACCGATGTGGGAATGCGTGCAGACTCACAAAAAATCTTTATCCTGATTACTGATGGAGAATCTCAGGACGATGTATCCTTTGCATCAGAGGACCTGAGAGACAGCGGCATTGAGGTCTACGCTATTGGTATGGCCATTTTAACCTTTTTCAAGTTTGTAAGCCACTTAATCTGAAGAGTATCTTAGTTTTGATTTCCACTGAATCAAACCTGCAGGAAATGTTCTCACAAGTCCACAGGAGGCAGGAAAAACACTGAAGTCACATTAAGCCTGGTCCATTACTGACCTGATGTTGTATTCCAAATGTTTTAAATTGTATTACCAGCTATCACATGTACATATTATACATGTTAGTCAAAAAACAACAACTTTCAGTCTGAACTTATTTGCTGATTTCTGTACAGCAGCAGTCAGAGGTTTGGACACACTGAATCTTTAAGTGAATGGGAATGTGTGTCTACATTTTTGACTGGTACTGAACATCCAAGTTCATTTCTGGAGGGATATTTGGAAATGCACTGTTAACAACCTTACATTTTGTATTGTTCACTGTCAAAAGTAACAAAAATAGATGTTCCTGCATCCCAGCACCCAGAATAATAAAACTGTAATTCTATACATAGATTAATGAAGTCCACCCATAATAGTCTTCAAAATATACTTAAAATGTTAATAAACTACACATACACAGTTGCATTTAATCATAACAGAAACTATTCACTAAATACCAATATGCGCCTCAGTGGCTCTGATTGTGATAGTTTGATTAACAAAGAAGCAGCACAGCCTCAGAAAAGATTTTAAAGTGAATATAAACCATAAAACATTCTGCAGCTACGAAACTACATAATTTTACTAAAAAATAATGAAATGATAGACCTGTGATGGACTGGTGACCTCTTTAGGTTGTACCCCCCCCCCCCAACCCTCTAGAGAGGATAAGCAGGTTGGAAAATGAATTAATGAATTAATGAATGTTTTTCACAATGTAAACATAAGCTAGAAAATATATAACTACATTTGTTGTTAGTATCAGTTAATTTCTTTAAGTTGTTAAATCGATTTAATTATGTTTTAGCTACAATGAACTAAAACCAATGGCACCTGCTATGCTTTGGCAGATGGTCAGCAATGCTGTACAGTATGATTTCTAGTTAATGGGATTTAAAATGCACAACCATCAGCATGCTCTGTCAATTAAAATTCAGTTTAAGGAGCAGAAAACCTCTTTAAATAATATTTTACCCACCATTTAGATTCTTTTGTTTTGAGTTTCATTTTTAATCAGTTTTAACTGTACAGTTGTTTTCTCAGGTGTTAAGGATGCTGACAAGTCACAGCTGTTGGAAATCACAGCAAATCCTGCACATGTGTACATGGTCAATGACTTCAATGGACTCGAGCGCATTGTGAATGACCTCGTCATAAACATCTGTGCCAACAGCAGCTTAGGTAAGCAAAGAGTCCATCACCATCAAACAGTGATACATGTTAGAACCACACTGATCCACTGATGTCAGAATCAAAGTTTTAAAAGATGTTGAGCTTCACCTAAATTTTGGATTGTTGCAGTTAAATATCAAGTTGTCTTGTTGCTGGGAAGTACTGCATATTAGTCTATTGCATAAGAAAATACACCTTAAACCAGGATGTCACTTCAGGTGTTGATGGAGGAAGCTATGAAAGGTACAAGATGTCTTGATACTTGTATCAAGTGTAGAGGACTCTCACTATCAGTGCTTTGAGACTGTAGCCTTCAACATGTCCTGTCTACTTCTGAGGTGTACTGTTTCCACCAGCACCATGTCCACTAACTCCATCTCTCGCTGGCCTGTTTTTTATTTAATTTGTTTTATTCTGATGCTCCAAAAACTCTGATATTGCTGCAGCATGAGCAGTTCAACACAGAGTCCACTTTGGCTTTCAAACAATCATTATCTTCTTGCAGGTGGCTCACATTTACAGCTAGTAAATGTATGTAATGTAGTAATGACTGTGTATGATCAGTGTGTAAAATTATCCCCACATACGCTGATTCAGCCAAAATTAACGTTGTTTTTAAACATCTCATTTGATGAACGCAGCATACGGGGGTAACATGTACTCTTACTTGAATGCTTACTTGAATGCTCTTGTAATGCTCTTGAGCGTCGCCTGGCTCTGCCGGCCGTACAACCATGGCAGTCCAGGTTATTCTCATTTGCAGAGCTGCCGAAAACCACCAGAGCAACTGTCTTTAAGAAGCACTTGAAGACCCAGCTCTTCATAGTGTACCTCCTCTCTTAACTTAGCACTACTTAGC
This sequence comes from Scomber scombrus, assembly GCF_963691925.1. NCBI lineage: Eukaryota > Metazoa > Chordata > Actinopteri > Scombriformes > Scombridae > Scomber > Scomber scombrus. The sequence continues at coordinate 24,306,322 of NC_084990.1, forward strand.
AGTATTTATTTATTGTCACACTAATGTCTCTGTTGTAATGTAGCTTGAATGTTATTCTCCCTTGTAAGTCGCTTTGGATAAAAGCGTCTGCTAAATGACTAAATGTAAAATAAACATCTAGCTTGCTGTCTCTCTCTTGTAGAGTCTCCCACTTTCGGTCCTGTGTCTGTTCAGTTCACTGCTCTGCTCCAATCTACATTTGAATTTTCTGATTTTCTTTCCAGGACTCCAGACTGAATGCAAACACCAATCACCAGGTAAAAAGAGAGAAAGAGATGGGAATGGGCATGTCCAACTGGTAGGAGACTCCACAGTAGAACCCACTGCAGGGATAATATAAACCTCATCTGGCCTGGGAGCACTTCTGGATCCTCCAGGAGGATCAGCATCTAGAATGGATGGAGTTTGGTTTATGTACTAATAGTCTCAAAACTAATGACTCCCTCCTTCATTCACTCATTATCTACCCAATAATACACAAAATGTATTCAATACTGATCAGAAATCCTAAATTTCAGACACTCACTGATCATCGTCACTTTTATGTCATCCAGTCAGCTGCAGAGTTACTCACCACTAATTCTGTGTCTATAAAATATGATCCATGGATTTGGGGGATTGCTTTCAGGAAGTAGTGTACGCAACATGAACACTACTTTGTTGTTCCATTGTGGAACATTTGAGGGATTTACATATTGGATACATTTAAACTCAGTTTACAGACACTCAGACACAGCCTTAGCTTCAACATTTGGTCTCTTTGTGTTGTTTCCCATAATCCTCTGCTCTCCTTCAGGTTCTCAGTGTGACAGTAAGGCCGACATCGTGATGTTGGTCGATGATTCTGTGAGCATCTACCCTGCAGACTTCCGTATGATGAAGTCCTTTCTAAGAGAGATAGTCAACAACGTCAACATCGGCCCTGACAAAGTCCAGATTGGTAATATTTTACTACCACTACAGTTCACACCACTGCTCCTGCTGCTATAACTACTACTGTTTGTGTAAATGTGTTCAAAATACTAAAATGTTTACACCATGATTTGAAAATATTCAAATACAGGTGCAGGTCCTTTGATTAAAATAAGCATTAAAGCTGCAAAATAACATGATAGCAAGTGAAGGGAATGGCTGATGTGAGGATAAAAGGAGCATAGCAGCGGTTTTACATGTTTAACAAAAATAACCACAATCTGCATACAGCCTCTGTTAGTACCAATTATCTCTAAAAACATGCATAAATATTTTAGTAAAATTTTTATGTGATTCACCTACATTAAGAATCAGTGCTTCACCCACCAAAGCATACATGAGTAATTCATGGTAGTTATTATTCAGCTTTTAAACAGTCTTTTATCAGGACTCTTATTTCCATGTGGAGATATACTGTATATTCCTTCTGTGTAGGTCCATGTTGGATCAGTTAGCAGGACAGATGTTGTGACTGCACAGACTCTTTGAAGCATACAGAATATCTGAACAACAAGTGTAGTTAGGAAGGATGTACAACTTGTTGGTTCATCCACATCATTACTGCTACGCTCCAACTCCTGATCCATCGTCTATTGCCTCGGAGAAATAGCCGTATACTCACACTGTAAAGTTACTCTAATGAAAGGCATGGCCTTTTCCCACCAATCTGTTTTATATGTTATCAGTGATAAAACTGGAAGCATTACAATAATTAACTGTATTAATATTTAATTTGAGTTCTGTGTGACAACATTTAGCTTTCTTTATGCAGTGCAGATGGGGACTGACTAACATGCAGAGTCAGACAGTAGACTCGGGGTTATTATCAGACTATTTCAATCAGCAGAGACCAGAGAACGAAGTTAAAGAATGTTTATTCTGCAGATGAAATGAATGATTAGGTATTGTCAAGGTCTTTGGCGCTTTGGACTCTGCAGGGAGAATTTTGGAATCGAAGGACTTCAGTCCTGAGCAGCAGCATGATAGAAACCCCCATGGAGTCCAGATACTGGTGGTGGCTGATGACTTCGATCAATCAATCTCGGGCCAAATCACATCAAAAGTCATCTTGAGGCCCTTTTCAAGTGGAGCAGGACTAGACTGTATTAATTGATTAATTTAGAAAAAGACCCAACAATCCCACTTGGCAACAGTGGCAAGGAAAAACTCTTCTTTTCGGGAAGAAACCTCAGGCAGAACCGGGCTCTAGGTGGCCGGTCATCTGCCTCGACCAGTTGGGTTGAGAGGAGAGAGAGCACAGAGACAAACAATGTCAATCTGACTCTGCTGAGACTGATCAGCTGATGAGGTTGAAGTGTTGCACTGAGGAATCTGAAGATTGGGTGGTGATGGGGAGGTGGTGGGTCGCACAAAAACAGCATCAAGAAAGCACCTGAGCAGAGAGGGAGAACATTTATAAAGACAGCTGCAATATGATAGGCTGACAATGAAGGTGTGTCACCGTGCTATTGGTTAGACTTGACCAGGTGATGTGAACAGCTGATGTGTCAATTGATGCTCGAGAAATAACAGCAAGGAAATTATGAGCTTTGACGGAGATCAGTATGAGCTGTGAGAAGGATCAGAATGACTAAAGAAGGAGAAATAAAACTATGACGTGAGCTCACAAACAGATGGTCTTCCTGTCTGAACTTTCGCTAAGCTTCATTTGTTTCTCCTACTGGACTGAACTGCTGGAATGGTTCTCTAAGTCTTTTGGTCCCTCTATACAAATGCTAATTAGTACAGACATGCAACGTCTGTTGGTGAGTGTTGGGGCAACCATGATGTTATCAAGATAATAACAAGAATAATAGTAATAAACAAATGCACATGTCAAATTATCATTGTTGATATTCTCATTATCATTTAAAAACAAAGGCTGGGTCAGTGTGTCAGTGTTACACATTTCTGTGTGTTTTCTGCAGGTCTGGTTCAGTTCGGTGTAAACTCAATGACCATGTGGGAGCTGAACACCCACCAGACTAAACAATCCCTGCTGGAGGCCATAACCGACCTGGTTATGGCCTACACCTCAGTGCGGCAGAGAGGAGGAGGCACCGAGACAGGTGATTTAACATCAGGCTGATCCACACCAGCTTTACACTGAGGGACTGAGGCAGAGGCTCTGATTACATCCACATATAAAACATCTTCAGAACAGAGACTTCAGATTAAATGAGTAAAAAGTGTTTTGACTTTGACTGATTCCAGATATAGTAGGTTTATGATGAAAATTAGATGGATGTTAATAATAATTTGTACTATCGTTGCTATCCTAATATTAATAATTAATAAATATAAATGAATAATTATAATACTATCATGGTTATTACTATTATGATATTAAGTGTTTGTATCGTACCATGGTGTAATATTATGAATCAAAGATTGCTGGTGCTGATATAATGATAGTGATTACAATAATTATGATAATGTAATAACATTAAACATTTTAATGAGGATCTCACTAAAGAATTTGAAGCTCAGTGATTGGATGCTTCTGACTGAAATGTATCTTGGGAGTCGTAGTTAACGTCTCTCTTCCACAGGTTTATAGCTTTGGTTGTTTGTTTTTTCTCAAAGACTCAGATATTTTTAACAAGGTTGTGGATTTGCTCCATCAGTCAGCTAACAGTCAGCTTTTCCACTCTGTACCTTTTAAAGTCTCTTTATTACTGTCATACAGGAAGGGCTCTGAAGTACGTCCTCCATTACAACTTTAAACACAATGTGGGAATGCGTGCAGACTCACAAAAAATCATTATCCTGATTACTCATGGAAAATCCGAGGACGACGTATCCCTTGAATCACAGTACCTGAGAGACAGCGGCATTGAGGTCTACGCTATTGGTATGGCCATTTTAACCTTTTTCAAGTTTGTAGGCCACTTAATCTGCAGAGTATCTTAGTTTTGATTTCCACTGAATCAATCCTGGTCCATTACTGACCTGATGTTGTATTCCAAATGTTAAAAATCGTATTACCAGCTATCACATGTACATATTATACATGTTAGTCAAAAAACAAGACAACAACTTTCAGTCTGAACTTATTTGCTGATTTCTGTACAGCAGCAGTCAGAGGTTTGGACACACTGAATCTTTAAGTGAATGGGAATGTGTGTCTACATTTTTGACTGATACTGAACATCCAAGCACATTTCTGGGGGGATATTTGGAAATGCACTGTTAACAACCTTACATTTTGTATTGTTCGCTGTCAAAAGTAACAAAAATAGATGTTCCTGCATCCCAGCACCCAGAATAATAGTACTGTAATTCTATACATAGATTAATGAAGTCCACCCATAATAGTCTTCAAAATATACTTAAAATGTTCATAAACTACACATACACAGCTGCATTTAATCATAACAGAAACTATTCACATTTCATAGTTTCTTTTGTTTTGAGTTTCATTTTTAAGCCGTTTTAACTGTACAGTTGTTTTCTCAGGTGTTAAGGATGCTGACAAGTCAGAGCTGTTGGAAATCACAGCAAATCCTGCACATGTGTACATGGTCAATAACTCCGATGCCCTCCAGCGCATTGTGAATGACCTCGTCATAAACATCTGTGCCAACAGCAGCTTAGGTAAGCAAAGAGTCCATCACCATCAAACAGTTGGGTTAGTGTGCCACTGTGAGATGACGGCTTCCTCCATGAAGTCAAAGTGAGCGGCATAGGCTTCAACTTTTCTCTTTGACAGCATTCAATCCCAGTTATATAGGCTGAAGTGTTGCCCTCATTTCTTCAGACAGGACTATACAGGATGTTTCCTGCTCAGTTTATAGGAAGGAGACTCTCAGTGTTTCCCCTGTGGCCACACAATGCTGCCCTCAGATGGTTCCCTGGCTTCACCTTCAAATTGTTAGTCTTTCCCTTTGTGACTTAAAGAAACAATCAATGTTCTGAAGATGAAAAATCAATGTTATTCACTAGCTTTGAGTATAGTAGTTCAGGAGTTACTCCTCCCGTGTCAGCTCAGCTCAAAGTAATACCAGGAGTCCATGTTTCCATCAGCTTGTTTGGTATAAAGCCACAGGCATTAGCAAGGTCCAGATAAAAAGTAGAGATGTGTCTGTGATGTTCCTACACCTCTGTGATCAGTGACCACTCCTATATGGTTAATGCTCCCCAGGACCATCAGGACTCCCTCTCTGAACTGAGGTGTTGATAGAGGAGTTTTTCTGAGTTACAACATCAGGTGTGGAGCAACAATATTGAAAGTTATCGGTATCACTGCTGATGTCACTTTGAGCTTTTGAACCCAAAGATTCAGCCCTCTCCACTGTTAGACTACCTTCCCTCTTCTCCAGATCACCTCGAGGATCCTCCACAGTTATCACAGGATCCTGGCGCACATCATGTGAAGTTCTTAAAGCAGCCATCAGTCAAAGAAACTCCCACCTACACTGATCTAGCTTCACCATTGCTCACACTGCTGCTGGCAAAACTTGCCTCCACCTTCCTGGTTCAGGGTCCCATCATGGCTCTAGGGTCAATCTGCAATTCATGTCTTTCTTTCGGCCCACTCTGCAGGAATTCAAGTCATTCACAATAACTTACAGCGTTAACGTGATTATATGATGAACTCAGACCAGCAGTAACAACTACAGCTGGCTGTAGTTTGAGCTTTTACTAATAATCTGACAGAAAAAAATATCAGTAGAAGATCATGAACTGCTGATTATCGCTGTGTCATTCCTCATGATACCATAAGATGTTGCCAGACTCTCTGTATAAGTTTTTTTTCAACTTGAAATAATCTTTATTGGTATGAATGTTGCAGTTAAATATTCCCAAAACTAATGATGGTCCTCTCTCTCTCCAGACTCTGTCAGGCTGGTGAATGGGACTAGTCTGTGTTCAGGCAGACTGGAGGTGAAGTCTGAGCAGTCGTGGTCCTCAGTGTGTGAAGCTGACTTTGACCAGCAGGATGCAGAGGTGGTCTGTAGGGAGCTTGGCTGTGGGGTTCCTTCAGTCCTCCAGGGGGCGCTCTATGGAGAAGTGGAGGCTCCAATGTGGACCAAAGAGTTCCAGTGTGGAGGCCATGAGTCTGCTCTCCTGGACTGTAGAAGATCAGACTCAGCTAGAAGAACCTGCTCACCTGGTAAAGCTGTTGGACTCACCTGCTCAGGTAGAAGAGGAGCTGCAGCTTTGATTTGTCTTCATTTCTGTTCTAATGAAACTCACTTTATTCTTTTACTGATGACTCTCTTGATTCTGTTCAGAGCCTGTCAGGTTGGTGGGAGGAGCCAGTCGCTGTGCAGGTACACTGGAGCTGAAATACGGAGAGTGGAGACCAGTGAGTAGCTGGGTCTGGGTCGACGATTACTTGAGCCAAGGTTACTCTTACTGGACCCTGAAGGAATCAGAAGTAGCCTGCTCAGATCTGGACTGTGGCTCTGCTGTTTCAACAAGAAGCAGCTTTGCAGCCTCAGATGGATCTGTATGGTGGATCAGATCTGACTGTCTTCAGTCTGGATATGCACTGAGGGAATGTGTGTCATTAGGTTCCTCTTCCTCCATCGTGGAGCTCACATGCTCAGGTAAGTCCATCAGTGACATCATCTCTGACAGTAATATTCTCCTTCCTCTGTCACAGTGATAGTTGGTGGTTTCCATTGGACTGAACTGTAAACTTATCCAGGACGACAGCACCCTAAAGGGTAGAGAAGTTAGCTTGTTCCTGGAGGATCATTGATTCAAACCCCCATAAAAAGCTGCTTCAGCCAATCATCTCTCTGTATTTACAGACCTGCTGCTTCAGCCAATCATCTCTGTGTCTCCTACCATGGACGGGGTCTCCGGGGCCCAGCAGCAGGGGTTTCAGGTTCTCCAGGGCTCACGCTTCACCATCAGCTGCTCCGTCCAGCCTCAGTACCCAGGAGGCTCCTTCCAGCTCACCTTCACCTCCTCCAACACAACATACAACTACACCCAGCCAGCTGTCAATCACTCTGCTGACTTCCTGTTTCCTGCTGCAAACCCCGCCCACCAAGGAAACTACAGCTGTGTTTATGGCGTCTATGTTTTTTCTCATAACTTCTCCTCTGAGAGCCGTCTGCTCTCTCTCACTGTCACAGGTAAGCTGAAGCAGAGTGTGAAGCTCAGTCCAACTGAGACGTCACACTGACTTTGTTTCCATATTTGATAAAAAGTCATGAGGCAGCAGGAGCGACCCAGCGACCTACAGAGAGCTGAGTCACAATCTGATGAAGGAGCTGTAAACTGTTTCCTTCCCGGCTTCTTTAACATTATTCAACCATAACAACTGTGTTGTAGTGGAAAGTAAAAGTAGGGGTGTCCTGATACAACTTTTTCACTTCCAATACGATACCGATATTGCAGCCTTGGGTATTGGCCGATACCGATATTGATCCGATACCAATATCAGCATGAATCATACCTTTTATTACTTATTTTGTAGCGTGGGATGTTAGAAAAGGCTTGATCAAGTGATATTACTCAAACAGGGGTATTGTTTTGTCAACAATGTAGTGGCGGCTAGGCATAATGTAGCGAGGCTCGAGGTGCTCAATTAAGCGTTTAAACCCGACATTACTCACCACAGACAAGGGCTGGTCATCAAGCACAATAAACTGGCCTATCTTTTCTGTTATTGCTAATTCCTTTTTGCCGTCCCGTGGGAGTTTGTCACGCTTTGCAAATGTTTCGGACAGCGTTGGTTGTTTGAGGGAACCGGCGGTTTGTTTCTTCGCCTCTGTGGTCTTGCGTATTAAACTTCCCCTGATCTGTGCCACCACGGGAAACATTACATTAGTTTTGCACTCAGCTGCAACGTCTTTTTCTGACTTTAACGAAAAATACTGCCACACAGCCGACATCACTCCTACTTCTTGCTACTTCTTCTTCTTCGTCTTCTTCGTGCTTATTGCTACTTAGTTAGCAGCAGAACAGTTAGCTCACGCTCACGCTGTTGTTGTGATCACACGGGTTCTGCATGATGGATCCGGGTGCTGCTGGATAGAAGAGCTGGAGCGGATTACTGGAATGGTCTGCTTGTATTAGAGTGCTAATATCGGAGATTTTGGATCCAGTCCGATAAAATCCCATACTTGTTTTTTGGATGATATCGGACTGATATCCGATATCAATATCGGATCGGGACACCCCTAAGTAAAAGTGAAGCCAGATAAGCACTATAATGATAATAAACAGGGCTTTACATGATGAACTCAGAGCTTCACCAGGATCACATCTGATTTAACTGCATGTAAAGATGTTGACTGTTAACAATCAGTTGAATCATTTTAACCAGACAGGAGCTTTAAGGAGAGAATCAGCAGACTTTCATTCATTCTTTCAAAGCAGCTGTGAACACATTAGTGGTTTTTGTTGAACATCATCAGCATACAGAGAGGATCAGATGAACTTATTCTCTAAGAGCTGAATCAACAAGCTGCTTCAGACTTCACTGATTTTAGGAGATTTAACTTCATTAAAGTTCCTGTTTGATGGGAGCTGTTGTAACGCATTACAATGTAACTAACTAACTGATTATTTGACTACTTGTTGCAGCTCTGTTTGGCAGTAAAAGCTTGGTGACATATAGTGTTTCATGCACGCTAGCGGTACTACTGCCTGACCTCTGATGCTAACACAAAGCTAATAGAGAAACACTTATAGACCTGCAGTGATGCTCAGACTCAGTGCAGAACCAACCAAGCAGCCAAAGCTTGTGTGTTGCTTGTCTCCATCTTTCAGAAACAAACTCAGTAAAGTATCGATAATAGTTAACGTCATCAGACAGGAAACCTTTGGACTTATGTTGGTATTGAAACGTGTAGAGTATCTTCAGTCTGCTGCTGACTCTGAGGAACAACAGGTTCTATATGTTATTTTGAGGCAGTAATTATTTGTACAACATGGTGTTATGATGGACAGGACTCATATTATTTTATCTGATATATTTTTACCCAACATCGTCTGCATTGCTAAGGAGTAACACAAAAGTAATGTAACTAGTAGTGTGATTACTTTCCACAGGGAGGAATTAAGTAACTTAACGAATTACTTTAAAGAAAAGTAATGAGTTATGTATAATATATTACTTTTTTGAGTAATGACCCCAACACTGGCTGTTGTACTCATGATGTCATGTGATCTAATGTGATGACTGAATGTGTCTCATCAGATCCAAAAGATTTCATCATCAGACTGGTCGTCCTGCTGGTGATTCTGCTGATGTTCACCACTGCCGTCTATTTCATCCCGAAGGTACTGAACATGTTTGTTTAGAGGACTGATTGAAATGAAGCACTCAGCCTGTTTATCTTGAACTGAAGAGAGGAATGATGCAGATCTGTGTTGTCATGTCTCTGCAGGCCAGCAGGGGGCAGAAGTCAGACCCACAGGAGAACATCGAGATGGATTGTAATAACCTCAGTGTTTCCAGAGCTGAAGGAGAGCCGGCTGAAGAGGAAGGAGCTCAGGGAGCAGAGTAGGACCTCTGAGGACAAACACAAAAGCTCTTTAATGAAATGAGGCCAACCAGGAAGTAACTTAAAACTGCATTCTATCAAAAGGCCACCAGGGGGCGACCGTTTTGGTGTCAAAAGGACTTCCGTCTCTATACAAGTCAATGGAGAATTCACCAACTTCTCACTTGATTTCTAACCTCAGTAAACGTTTTCAAAATGTGTTTATGGTCTCAATCGCTAGTTTAAAGCCTTCTTCAATGCAGTATGATGTTCATTTGGGACATTTTGGCCTCCCTGATTTTATATGTGACGATAAAGCAGGGTATGCATTAGGGCGTGGCTACGTGGTGATTGACAGGTTGATTGGTTCACAGGTTCAGGAGGGCGCCTCATGCTCCTCCTGATGCCCATATAAGTACAATCCCTGCTTTTATTTTTCCCAGCATGCACCTGAAATGTTCAAGATGGCGCTGCTCAGATCCGATACTATTGGCTTCCGAGCAGCAGTCCACAAACCAATGGGTGACGTCACGGATGTTACGTCCATGTCTTAAATACAGTCTCATGTGTTTCAGGGATTAACGTCACATTGGACAATTCTGCACATCATGATTAATGAGTTACCAGTGCTTCACCTGGTCTGGTATGACCAATAGCTTATAGTGGTTCATGATAACAAGCTTTATAGACATAAACATGTATAACAGGCATCGCTGGTTCATTTAGCTGATTTTATGACTCTTTTCTTCATGAGGTACTTTTACACTTGTTTTACGACTGTTTATCAGAAGTTAGTCTCACTTTAAAACACTGGGGATAAAAACTGTTTTGCAAATGTTTATGAGGGAAACACATCAACTCATTTGTTAGAATTCCAGGATAAAGATAAATTACTTTAAAGTGGATTATAAACATATTTTTTCTTTGTTTATAAGTAAACTCCACAGGTCAGTCAACTCAGGAAAAACAAACCTCACACGTCTGCAAAACATAATATAATACTCAGTTATCTGTATATAGTTTATTTTGTCATTATTAACTCGTGTGAACAGCTGTTACTTTTTTTACTTAAAGATTTCCATCAATTGAGAGTTTTAACTTTTTTCCTTCACTGCCGTTTTTATACTGTGTGTTTGAGCATAAAATAGTTTCATACAGCTGATATGTAATCTTTGTTTTTTTAATACTTTTGTTCTTTGAGTTAAAAAGTCAATAAAAGCATGAAGTCGAATCAAATGTTTGATGTATGTCTTTCTGATGAGTCAGTTTACAAAGGAAGCAGAAGCATTAAGTGATAGTTAATAAGTAGTTTACTGATCATTTATAATTTAGATTAACTTCTGGGTTGTAAGCAGGAGGCCGACATTCAAATCCTGACTCGTGCTTCCGAATTAAATCAACGATATGACGTCAAGTTTTCAACCAGATTTTACGTCTGTGTTTTTATATGTAACTTCTTTCAAAGACTAAAGCTGGCAGATTAATCTCTCTGCTTCAGACTTTCAACATTTCACATCTTTATTATGACAGCTTGAAATCACATAAACAAACAAATGTAAAAACTTCAACACATTTCACAAATATAATATAAACAGATTCATCTTCATTGACCTGAAAACAAAAAATAAATAAAGCATCAGTGCAAAATATTCTTATTTAATCTCCGACTTTTCTGTGCTGATGTGTCAAAGGTTCATTATCTCTGCAGCTGTGAGCAGAAGCCTCCCTGCTGCTGCTGCACACAACAGAAGTGAAGCTGTGGATCAGATAATGTCACTCTGAGCATTTCTTGCATTAAAAAAAAAAAGCTTTAATATTAACAGTCTGCTCAAAACTGTCTCACTGCACTGTGATACGACGACTGATAAAAGAAAAATAGGATAAAACATTTAAAAAAAAGAAAACAGCAGCATGGACATTAAACACAGCAAATACAAAAACACTGATATAAATTATTAACTATTAACAAAGAAATTATACATCAAAGTGTTCAGTGCGTCTTTTTTTCCACAGGAAAATGACGACACGTAGAGAGACTCTGATCTGTGGCATGAAGCCGCAGTTAGCCCGATTAGCTTCATTTAGCCGCAGTTGGCCGGGAGTCACTGAGTCTGAGCTGCCTCCGCTCTCTTTCTGCATCAACAATGTGAAATCAGCTGTGTGGCGTGCCGTGCACTCTGAAGCGGTACATGCACGTGTACTCCGGGTGGCCCCAGTTGGACAAAACCTGCACCTCGATGATCTGGAAGGTTTGCTCGTTCTCCTCCTGACGAAGAAAGACAACAATGATAAAGTATGGTGTCATCAGCGTATCTGTGCACTTTGAATATGATCTGATAATGATAATAATAATAATAATAATAATAATTAAAGCTCCCCCACCCCGCCGTGAAAGAGCGAAACACAGAGTGAATGTGAAGTCGGTCGGATTAAATCTGCAGGAGGAGTTCGTTAAAGTACGAGGCGTGGAAATGGCAACAATAAGCGCTCAAATTGAAATAAAAATGTCCGACTTCCTGTTGGAGTTAGTACATGCTCGAGAATTTCCGCTGTGGCTTTGACCCGGATGTGAAAGGAGACGTCGTATTAACCTTTCAGTTGCATGCTGGGAAAAATAAAAACAGGGATTCTACTTATATGGGCATCAGGAGGAGCATGAGGCGCCCTCCTGAACCTGTGAACCAATCAACCTGTCAATCACCACGTAGCCACGCCCTAATGCATACCCTGCTTTATCGTCACATATAAAATCAGGGAGGCCAAAATGTCCCAAATGAACATCATACTGCATTGAAGAAGGCTTTAAACTAGCGATTGAGACCATAAACACATTTTGAAAACGTTTACTGAGGTTAGAAATCAAGTGAGAAGTTGGTGAATTCTCCATTGACTTGTATAGAGACGGAAGTCCTTTTGACACCAAAACGGTCGCCCCCTGGTGGCCTTTTGATAGAATGCAGTTTTAAGTTACTTCCTGGTTGGCATCATTTCAGAGGACCAGAACTCCCCACCTGCTGTTAACTGAGGACGTGACTCACCCGGAGGACTGAAAGGATTTGAGTTTGATTAATCTAAAAGTAGTCCTAATAAAGTAAGCACATTAAGGTGTTTAGTGTTACTGCTTCACTTGTAGTCAGTTGGAAGTCTTTCAAACAAACAACGTTAGTATTGATTGGATCAGATTAGATAATTGACCAAGCAACAGTGAAACCGTTTGTGAAGCTCTGCTGTCTCTACTCACAGTGACTGAGTAAGTCTGCAGAGCCTCTCCGTCCTCGTCGTAGGTGAACGAGCCCAGCAGCTTCCCCTTCTCCTGCCTCTCATCATCCAGACCCTAAAAAACACAGTTCACACTTTCACACATCAGCTTTAACAACACGTTTTCCTTTCAGTCTGAAATGTGACGCCAGAATATACAGAAAAGGAAACATAACTGCCATATTTCAAAAAGTATTTAGTATTTATTTATCACATTTAATATGATCAGTTTAACATTGGACCATAATAAAATGTCTTTTATAGAGAAGAATAAAGTCTCTGCTCTCTGAAAGCTTCATTAATCCTCTGAATCAAGCAGTTTCTGGTCGTATTTTGCTTCCGTCACATTTTTACTCACTGTGGTCTCATTGTTCTCTGCAAAGTGAAGTCCTGCACCTCTTTAGATTCAGGACAACCATGGCTATAGGCTGATATAACTCAATTATGTCTTCATGCAGTATAACAACATTTAAAAACTAGAAAACTCATTAGAAAAAAGAAAAACGGAAATTGAATTTCTCAGATTTTATCCTTTTAAAAAGTGAAAAAATAAGGAATTAGTGTATACAACACATGTTCAGGTACCCTCAAGCCTAAGGAACATAAGACAAATATTGGTGGTGGCACTAAGTTCAAAGAATCTACACATTTTGAGACCTTATTTGATGTTTGGAATTCCAGGTGTCCTGCACCTCTATGGGTTCAGGACAACCATAACTAAAGCCAAATGTAACTCAACAATGTTTCCTGAGAAGTATAAAATATTGTTATTATGACTGTTGTACTAATATAATATATAATGAGTCATATAATAATATAAAAGCAGGATGATTCTGTTCTAGTGGGTTGAAGCTCTTTATAAAAAGGTCCTCGCCCCAAAGGTTAAAATATCATGCTGCTCCTTACAAAGATAGCAATGACACACACACACACACACATACACACACACACACACACACACACACACACACACACACACACACACACACACACACACACACACACACACACACACACACACACACACACACACATAAACACACCGTATTAATCCAACACTTTTGGAGTTATTTTTATCATTTCTTTATTTTGGGTTTTTTGTCTGCTTCTGTTTTTTCTCCTGTTTGTACTGTCCTGTGTCATTTGTGTCTTCATGTTTATCATTAAAGTTGCACTCAATAAAAAAAAAAAAAGAGAGAGAGAAAGGGAGGGAGCGGGAGAGACAAACAGCTCTGCAGCAGTCCTCACAAAGATAGCCATGCAAAAACACAGAAAACATTCACACATAAACAGATACAGCTTTAATCCAACACTTGTTTTGAGTTATTTTTATATTTTTTTCTTCTTGTTGTGTTTGGGTTATTGTCTTCATGTTAAACATTAAAGTTGCACTCGATAAAAAAAATAATTTAAAAAAAACAGCTCTGGCGCGCAGGTGGTCGAGTGGTTTAGAGCGCATGCCATGTACGCAGCGGACCCCGGTTCGATTCCAGGCCGGCGGACCTTTCTGCATGTCACACCCCCCTCTCTCTCCTGTAATTTCCTGTCTCTCTACTTTCAAATAAAGGCGTCTATGCCAGAGAAAATCTTAAAAAAAAAAAAAAAAAAAACAGCTCTGCAGCAGTCACTGCTGTATGTCGCAATAATTGATATGATGTTTCCATGGTAACAGCAGTATAATCTCAGCTGCTCATCAGTAAATTTGTCCTCGCGCTCTTTCCTGTCACTTCATTTGATGCACAGCCTGCTGTTCAAGAGAGGCCACCACACCCTCTGATTGGTCAAGAGAGGCCACCACACCCTCTGATTGGTCAAGAGAGGCCACCACACCCTCTGATTGGTTCATCTCGCTGTCAATCAACATATCAGTAGCTTTCATGATTGGCTGTCTGTTGCCACGGCGATCTGAACCACATGTGAGCAACAAGTTTTGATTGGTTGGTCCAACTTTTCTAAAAGGATACAATTACATGCAATTAACTTGTATTGGAGTGTGCATGAGTGAAATGTGTTAGATAAACAACCTTCATTTACTTTAGCTGTCAGTCACATGATGAAGCAGCTCAGAGCGTTTCAGCCAGCAGCATCCTGTCAGTAACCACGTGAAGCTGATGAGGAGATAAATGATGCAGAGGAAACATCACATCTGATTAAACATATAAAGACACGTTGAGTCCGACAGACGAGCAGAGAGAGACGACACAGAGACGGAGACAGACGCCTGCCTGGACATGGATCACCTGCTGATGCTGTTGCTGCTGCTGTGGAGCTCAGGTAAGACTCTGCTGTCCTGTAAAAATACTGAGTTCAAGTCAAAAAGCAGCTTTAAAACCTCTAGGAAAAGTTAACATGGTCAGTAAAATGTAGTGAAGTGTGTTCAGTAAAAGTTCTGATACTTGCTGTAATGAGTTTTATTTCTTTAACATCAATTAACAAACCAGTACTGAAAGTGTTCATCATCAAATAATACTAATTTAAAGCATATAAATGTAAGATCTTCGGGCCGTGTTGGTTGGTCATGTGACGTCACCTCGCAGGGAGTGAGGATATATTAAGAAGAGCAGGGAGGGACTTTGAAGGTTGATTGACAGGCAAGACACAACCAATTACAAACCACCACATCACACAACAAATATGGCAGCTATACATGAGGAAGACCTTTGTTAAATAATGAAATGGTGCCATCTGGTGGTGAAAGCTAAACATAGACCTGAAATATAAAAAGGATGCAGCTGAATTTGATTTGTGACTTTTCTCATTTAATAAGTGACTTTTTTATTATTCTACTAATTAGGGCCCGAGCGGCGACTGCAAGTCGCCTGGCGAAAGCCCTATTGAAATTGTAATGTTTCTTATTATTATTATTATTATTATTATTATTATTATTATTATTATTATTCCGACATTTCGTGCCCCAATTTCACCCCTTTCCCAAATGCGAAAATGCTTATACTTTTGCACGGACGTCCGGCCTCATCCGAAATTCGATATTTTTGGGTGGTCGCACATGGTCGACGCAGAATGGCGGAATAGCGCCCCCTACAAAGTCCAAAAATGCCCATAGGGAATTTTGCTAACTTTGTCCTATGCTCACAAAATTCGGTACACATATGTATTATACCCACATATGCAAAAAAGCCTCTTGACCTCATGACCTCAACCCAACAGGAAGTCGGCCATTTTGGTTTTGATTTTTCCCGCCTAAAATTAACTCCTCCCACAGCGTTCGCCCGATCAAGTTCAAATTAGGTACGCAACATCTCCAGACCTAGCTGAGCTTAAGTTGTGCTCTGCGCATCCGTAGGTCAAAGGGCGTGTCTGCCAGGGCTCAACTAACTTTGGCGTTCTCGCCATGTACATACGAGTGGCTCTCACGCCCACATACTTCATCCAATCAGCTTCAAACATGCTGGACATGATGATGGCTCCGCCCTGAACATCCCGATATATTAACTTCCCACGTAACTCATAGCGCCCCCCGGTGGTAACAGGAAGTTAACTAAGATTCATTAAAATTACATACTTTGCCCCATCAACTTCATTCAGAACCAGTTGGTGAAGCTACATTATGAAGACTGTGAAGCTACGAGTAATGGCGTCCGTGTGGCGACGCGGCGACCATCAATTCCTCGCCATGAAAATACGTTTGGCTTTTTGATGGCTTTATTGAACTCGTATCATCATGAAAATTGGTACACAGGTCCAGGGTGGAGACCTCTTCCATCTGATAGGGGTGTCGCTCGTGTCGCCCCCTAGTGGAAACAGGAAGTGCCATATTTTACATCATCATTGTGCGATTTCCACAAAACTTCACATGTGTAATCACTGTCCCACCCTGAACGCAACCGCTTGTGTTTTGTTACACTCTACTGCCCCCTGGTGGATGAACCATCAACCTCTCATAACTCCTTCATGCTTTGTCCAATTCACTCCAAACTTCACATGACTGATGAGTGGCCGCCCTGAACACACCAGACCACACCAGACCATATGTGTAACTACCTGTGACTGCCCCCTACTGGATGAACGAAACATTGCATTTTTGGCCTCCTTCCAGGTTTTTTCTCACTTTCTGCTTCACGCCACAGCCCCGCCATGCCTCAGGCCCCGCGGAGGCATGGGTGAGAGAGGGCCCGCCATCGCCGCTTGCAGCTTTAATGTTTTTATTATTATGGAAGTTTGACCTGTTTCCTCATCATGTTTGAATTTTAAATTTCAAATTTTTAATAATTTGATGTATTATTTTTGTTGGCTTAATCAGACATTAAAGAACTTCCGTATTATTGTGTAGCCCAGTAAACATTTACATGAGAGCATCAGGAGCTACAGGAGAGTTAAATGTGTATAGTAACTTCTTTTTAATCATTTTTTAAAACTCATTTCTACAGACTTGCTTTTATATAATGTTGTTTGTTTATTGTTACCGTCTTTTATTTTATTTTATTTGACTTCTTATTTTATTTTTTGTATGATATTTTCATAATCTCCTTACTGTATTTCATTTCATGTCGGCTTTACTACTGCTCTGCGTTATATGTCTTTGCTTTGTATTGTACATAAATAGACATATACAAAATACTCAACTCACAGTTTCTCCTGAAGACATTCACAGTGTTGCTCTCTGTTGGTCACATAAACCCTGACAGAAGAAGATGACTGTTTTCACTTTTATTTATTCAGGGGGTAGTTTCACTGAGAGCAGTGCTCTCTTTTTCAGAAACGCCCTGATCACATTCACACAGTCACACTTTCACAGCTGGAAGCTGCCCAGTACAACCACAGTCTGCCACTGGGAGCTGTTGGGGTTCAGGGCCTCAGTGGTGGTAATGAGGGAGGGGCAAGCGCTGCTTCTTTACTCATCCCATCCAGATTTACCCACCTGTCTGGGGATTGAACCAACAACCTTTCAGTCACAAGTTTGTTTCTCTAACTTTTAAACCACTGTTGCTAACTTAACTCTAAAGGGAGGCAAGTCCTCATAATGTGACTGTACACACACACACACACGCACACAAACCTTGACCTAAGTCCCTTTTGGGGACACTAGGCTATATATCCTGGTGACTTACTCTAATCTTAACCACTTTTCCCCAATTGGTGACAGTCTTTGGCCCAGTGGTAACCAATGAATGACTCAATCTGTTTCCTACAGTCAGCTGCACAATTTTCCTTAACAACAAAAAACAGTTTGGTTTAATGTAAACAAACTGAAGTTGAGAGGTAGGACGAACCAGCTGATGAGCATCTGATGTGGGATTACAGAGTTCACATCTGTTGCCACGGCAACATCAGACAATTTCTTGTCACATACATACTGCTGCAAAAATCAAATATATGTGGTTGAGCAATATATATATCTCTGTCAAACTGTTTACTTTCACCTAAATATAGTTCCACCTTGTCATTAATTAAAGATGGTTAAAATAATCAAGCTTCTTTAAGCATTTACATTATTGGAGTTAGATTTTTGTCCCAAAAAGGGAGACAAGACCCACAATGTGAACATGAAGATTTATGTCCCCGCAATGTGATGAATACAGGCTTACACACACACACGTTTGCCTTTATATCCTTGCGAGGACACTCATTGATATAATGTTGAACCCCTGACCCTAACCTTAACTATCACAACTAAATCCTTAAACCCAATTCAAACCTTGACCCTGAAACCAAGTCTTAACCATCAAATTGCCCTTTGAAGGACACAGACATGTCCATAACACTGTTTTTTTAACTGGAATTAATTCTCTCAAAAACAGAAAGATAGACAGAGGTGCTGTCTTACATTAACTCAACATGAACTTATCGGTCATAACAACGTCATACTCAACAGCTCAACAAGGCGTCATGAATTATTTTAAACTGTTCATTTATCTTTTGTTATTTGCCTGATATCTGTTAAACAAGACCAGGTTAAAAGCTAGTAAATGTATGTAATGTAGTAATGACTGTGTATGGCCAGTGTGTAAAACTATTCCCACATACGCTGATTCAGACAAAATAAACATCTAGCTTGCTGTCTCTCTCTTGTAGAGTCTCCCACTTTCGGTCCTGTGTCTGTTCAGTTCACTGCTCTGCTCCAATCTACATTTGAATTTTCTGATTTTCTTTCCAGGACTCCAGACTGAATGCAAACACCAATCACCAGGTAAAAAGAGAGAAAGAGATGGGAATGGGCATGTCCAACTGGTAGGAGACTCCACAGTAGAACCCACTGCAGGGATAATATAAACCTCATCTGGCCTGGGAACACTTCTGGATCCTCCAGGAGGATCAGCATCTAGAATGGATGGAGTTTGGTTTATGTACTAATAGTCTCAAAACTAATGACTCCCTCCTTCATTCACTCATTAATTACTCATTAATACACAAAATGTATTCAATACTGATCAGAAATCCCAAATTTCAGACACTCACTGATTATCGTCACTTTTATGTCATCCAGTCAGCAGCAGAGTTACTCACCACTAATTCTGTGTCTATAAAATATGATCCATGGATTTGGGGGATTGCTTTCAGGAAGTAGTGTACACAACATGAACCCTACTTTGTTGTTCCATTGTGGAACATTTGAGGGATTTACATATTGGATACATTTAAACTCAGTTTACAGACACTCAGAC
Source organism: Scomber scombrus (assembly GCF_963691925.1). Classification (NCBI taxonomy): domain Eukaryota; kingdom Metazoa; phylum Chordata; class Actinopteri; order Scombriformes; family Scombridae; genus Scomber; species Scomber scombrus. The sequence goes on from NC_084990.1 coordinate 24,325,625, forward strand.
ACAGCCTTAGCTTCAACATTTGGTCTCTTTGTGTTGTTTCCCATAATCCTCTGCTCTCCTTCAGGTTCTCAGTGTGACAGTAAGGCCGACATCGTGATGTTGGTCGATGAATCTGGGAGCATTAGCCGTGAAGACTTCAGCATGATGAAGTCCTTTCTAAGAGAGATAGTCAACAACGTCGACATCGGCCCTGACAAAGTCCAGATTGGTAATATTTTACTACTACTACAGTTCACACCACTGCTCCTGCTGCTATAACTACTACTGTTTGTGTAACGTGTTCAAAATACTAAAATGTTTACATCATGATGTGAAAATATTCAAATACAGGTGCAGGTCCTTTGTTCAAAATTAGCGTAAAAGCTGCAAAATAACATGATAGCAAGTGAAGGGAATGGCTGATGTGAGGATAAAAGGAGCATAGCAGCGGTTTTACATCTTTAACAAAAATAACCACAATCTGCATAGAGCCTCTGTTAGTACCAATTATCTCTAAAAACATGCATAAATATTTTAGTAACATTTTTATGTGATTCACCTACATTAAGAATCAGTGCTTCACCCACCAAAGCATACATGAGTAATTCATGGTAGTTATTATTCAGCTTTAAAACAGTCTTTTATCAGGACTCTTATTTCCATGTGGAGATATACTGTATATTCCTTCTGTGTAGGTCCATGTTGGATCAGTTAGCAGGACAGATGTTGTGACTGCACAGACTCTTTGAAGCATACCGAATATCTGAACAACAAGTGTAGTTAGGAAGGATGTACAACTTGTTGGTTCATCCACATCATTACTGCTACGCTCCAACTCCTGATCCATCGTCTATTGCCTCGGAGAAATAGCCGTATACTCACACTGTAAAGTTACTCTAATGAAAGCCATGGCCTTTTCCCACCAATCTGTTTTATATGTCATCAGCGATAAAACTGGAAGCATTACAATAATTAACTGTATTAATATTTAATTTGAGTTCTGTGTGACAACATTTAGCTTTCTTTATGCAGTGCAGATGGGGACTGACTAACATGCAGAGTCAGACAGTAGACTCTGGGTTATTATCAGACTATTTCAATTAGCAGAGACCAGAGAATGAAGTTAAAGAATGTTTATTATGCAGATGAAATGAATGATTAGGTATTGTCAAGGTCTTTGGCGCTTTGGACTCTGCAGGGAGAATTTTGGAATCGAAGGATTTCAGTCCTGAGCAGCAGCATGATAGAAACCCTCATGGAGTCCAGATACTGGTGGTGGCTGATGACTTCGATCAATCAGTGTCAGGCCAAATCACATCAAAAGTCATCTTGAGGCCCTTTTCAAGTGGAGCAGGACTAGACTGTATTAATTGATTAATTTAGAAAAAGACCCAACAATCCCACATGAGGAAGCACTTGGCGACAGTGGCAAGGAAAAACTCTCCTATTCGGGAAGAAACCTCAGGCAGAACCGGGCTCTAGGTGGGCGGTCATCTGCCTCGACCGGTTGGGTTGAGAGGAGAGAGAGCACAGAGACAAACAATGTCAATCTGACTCTGCTGAGACTGATCAGCTGATGAGGTTAAAGTGTTGCATTGAGGAATCTGAAGACTGGGTGGTGATGGGTCGCACAAAAACAGCATCAAGAAAGCACCTGAGCAGAGAGGGAGAACATTTATAAAGACAGCTGCAATATGATTGGCTGACAATGAAGGTATGTCACCGTGCTATTGGTTAGACTTGACCAGCTGATGTGAACAGCTGATGTGTCAATTGATGCTCCAGAAATAACAGCAAGGAAATTATGAGCTTTGACGGAGATCAGTATGAGCTGTGAGAAGGATCAGAATGACTAAAAAATGAGAAATAAAACTATGACGTGAGCTCACAAACAGATGGTCTTCCTGTCTGAACTTTCGCTAAGCTTCATTTGTTTCTCCTACTGGACTGAACTGCTGGAATGGTTCTCTAAGTCTTTTGGTCCCTCTATACCAGTGGTCTCCAACCCTGCTCCTGGAGAGCTACTGCCCTGCATGTTTTAGGTATCGCCTCACTCTAACTCGTTATCAAGCAGCTGAGGCTCGTCAAAGGGCTTGATAACGAGTTGATTATTAGAATCAGGTGTGTTAGAGTGAGGAGATACCTAAAACATGCAGGGCAGTAGCTCTCCATGAGCAGGGTTGGAGACCACTGCTCTATACAAATGCTAATTAGTACAGACATGCAACGTCTGTTGGTGAGTGTTGGGGCAACCATGATGTTATCGAGATAATAAGAAGAATAATAGTAATAAACAAATGCACATGTCAAATTATCATTGTTGATATTCTCATTATCATTTAAAAACAAAGGCTGGGTCAGTGTGTCAGTGTTACACATTTCTGTGTGTTTTCTGCAGGTCTGGTTCAGTTCAGTGACGTCCCAAGGACCATGTGGGAGCTGAACACCCACCAGACTAAACGATCCCTGCTGGAGGCCATAACCAACCTGTCATACAAAGGAGGATACAACATCAAAGGTGATTTAACATCAGGCTGATCCACACCAGCTTTACACTGAGGGACTGAGGCAGAGGCTCTGATTACATCCACATATATTTACCTCCTCTATTTATTTCTGTCAGCAGTGGAAAGTGAAGCTGTTAGTGATCTGTATGTTGTATACAATTTGAACTTTAAGTATTCATAGTATAGAATATATTGAATATATCCAGAAATGTGTGAATTAAATGAATTCCACTGACAGATCACGTAAAGGTATTTTAATTTCTACTGATTCCAGAAATAGTAGAGTTACTATAAATGAGAAGAGATGAACAATGATGGTAATTAGGGCCCGAGCGGCGACTGCAAGTCGCCTGGCGAAAGCCCTATTGAAATTCGTTCATGCCCCAACGTGCAAGTGACCCCAAAGTGCAAGTGACCCCAAAGTAATCAAGTAATCAAGTAATCATGTGGTATGGAAGACCCCCGGGGAAAAATGCTATATTGAAATTGTAATGTTTATTATTATTATTATTATTATTCTTCCGACATTTCGTGCCCCAATTTCGCCCCTTTCCCAAATGCGAAAATGCTTATACTTTTGCACGGACGTCCGGCCTCATCCGAAATTCGATATTTTTGGGTGGTCGCACATGGTCGACGCAGAATGGCGGAATAGCGCCCCCTACAAAGTCCAAAAATGCCCATAGGGAATTTTGCTAACTTTGTCCTATGCTCACAAAATTCGGTACACATATGTATTATACCCACATATGCAAAAAAGCCTCTTGACTTCATGACCTCAACCCAACAGGAAGTCGGCCATTTTGGTTTTGATTTTTCCCGCCTAAAATTAACTCCTCCCACAGCGTTCGCCCGATCAAGTTCAAATTAGGTACGCAACATCTCCAGACCTAGCTGAGCTTAAGTTGTGCTCTGCGCATCCGTAGGTCAAAGGGCGTGTCTGCCAGGGCTCAACTAACTTTGGCGTTCTCGCCATGTACATACGAGTGGCTCTCACGCCCACATACTTCATCCAATCAGCTTCAAACATGCTGGACATGATGATGGCTCCGCCCTGAACGTCCCGATATATTAACTTCCCACGTAACTCATAGCGCCCCCCGGTGGTAACAGGAAGTTAACTAAGATTCATTAAAATTACATACTTTGCCCCATCAACTTCATTCAGAACCAGTTGGTGAAGCTACATTATGAAGACTGTGAAGCTACGAGTAATGGCGTCCGTGTGGCGACGCGGCGACCATCAATTCCTCGCCATGAAAATACGTTTGGCTTTTTGATGGCTTTATTGAACTCGTATCATCATGAAAATTGGTACACAGGTCCAGGGTGCCGACCTCAACGTCTCCATTCGCTCATAGGCGATCTCACTCGTGTCGCCCCCTAGTGGAAACAGGAAGTGCCATATTTTACATCATCATTGTGCGATTTCCACAAAACTTCACATGTGTAATCACTGTCCCACCCTGAACGCAACCGCTTGTGTTTTGTTACACTCTACTGCCCCCTGGTGGATGAACCATCAACCTCTCATAACTCCTTCATGCTTTGTCCAATTCACTCCAAACTTCACATGACTGATGAGTGGCCGCCCTGAACACACCAGACCAAACCAGACCATATGTGTAACTACCTGTGACTGCCCCCTACTGGATGAACGAAACATTGCATTTTTGGCCTCCTTCCAGATTTTTTCTCACTTTCTGCTTCACGCCACAGCCCCGCCATGCCTCAGGCCCCGTGGTGGCATGGGTGAGCGAGGGCCCGCCATCGCCGCTTGCGGCTTTAATTATTATTATTATTAGGGCCCAAGCGGCGACTGCAAGTCGCCTGGCGAAAGCCCTATTGAAATTCGTTCATGCCCCAACGTGCAAGTGACCCCAAAGTGCAAGTGACCCCAAAGTAATCAAGTAATCAAGTAATCATGTGGTATGGAAGACCCCCGGGGAAAAATGCTATATTGAAATTGTAATGTTTATTATTATTATTATTATTATTATTCTTCCGACATTTCGTGCCCAAATTTCGCCCATTTCCCAAATGCGAAAATGCTTATACTTTTGCACGGACGTCCGGCCTCATCCGAAATTCGATATTTTTGGGTGGTCGCACATGGTCGACGCAGAATGGCGGAATAGCGCCCCCTACAAAGTCCAAAAATGCCCATAGGGAATTTTGCTAACTTTGTCCTATGCTCACAAAATTCGGTACACATATGTATTATACCCACATATGCAAAAAAGCCTCTTGACTTCATGACCTCAACCCAACAGGAAGTCAGCCATTTTGGTTTTGATTTTTCCCGCCTAAAATTAACTCCTCCCACAGCGTTCGCCCGATCAAGTTCAAATTAGGTACGCAACATCTCCAGACCTAGCTGAGCTTAAGTTGTGCTCTGCGCATCCGTAGGTCAAAGGGCGTGTCTGCCAGGGCTCAACTAACTTTGGCTTTCTCGCCATGTACATACGAGTGGCTCTCACGCCCACATACTTCATCCAATCAGCTTCAAACTTGCTGGACATGATGATGGCTCCGCCCTGAACGTCCCGATATATTAACTTCCCACGTAACTCATAGCGCCCCCCGGTGGTAACAGGAAGTGAACTTAAATTCATGAAAAATACATAGTTGACCCCATCAACTTCATTCCACTTCTAAAACATGCAGAACCAGTTGGTGAAGCTACATTATGAACACTGTGAAGCTACGAGTAATGGCGTCCCTGTGGGGGCGTGGCTACCATCAATTCCTCGCCATGAAAATACGTTTGGCTTTTTGATGGCTTTATTGAACACGTATCATCATGAAAATTGATACACAGGTCCAGGGTGGAGACCTCTTCCATCTGATAGGGGTGTCGCTCATGTCGCCCCCTAGTGGAAACAGGAAGTGCCATTTTTTGCATCAACATTGTCCGATTTCCACGAAACTTCACATGTGTGATGAGGGACTGACCCTGAACACACCTGCATGCATCCCATTACTGCCCCCTGGTGGATGAACCATCAACCTCTCATAACTCCTTCATGCTTTGTCCAATTCACTCCAAACTTCACATGACTGATGAGTGGCCGCCCTGAACACACCAGACCACACCAGACCATATGTGTAACTACCTGTGACTGCCCCCTACTGGATGAACGAAACATTGCATTTTTGGCCTCCTTCCAGGTTTTTTCTCACTTTCTGCTTCACGCCACAGCCCCGCCATGCCTCAGGCCCCGCGGTGGCATGGGTGAGCGACGGCCCGCCATCGCCGCTTGCGGCTTTAATTTTTATTATTGTTGCTATCATAATATTAATAATCACTAAATAATTATTAATATGTAATTGTAATATTATTATAATAAATAATAATTAATATTATGATATTACTAAGGTTACAACAAACATTGTTCATCTATAAAATTTGATGAATAATTATGGTAATTTTCATCTTGGGAGTCGTAGTTAACTTCTCTCTTTCTTTCTTTTTTGTGTCCACAGGTTTATAGCTTTGACTTTTTTTTTAACAAGGTTGTGGATTTGCTCCATCAGTCAGCTAACAGCCTTTGCAACAGTCAGCTTTTCCACTCTGTACCTTTTAAAGTCTCTTTATTACTGTCATACAGGAAAGGCTCTGCAGCCCGTCCTCCGTAACAACTTTAAAACCGATGTGGGAATGCGTGCAGACTCACAAAAAATCATTATCCTGATTACTGATGGAAAATCCTCGGACCATGTATCCTTTGCATCAGAGGACCTGAGAGACAGCGGCATTGAGGTCTACGCTATTGGTATGGCCATTTTAACCTTTTTCAAGTTTGTAAGCCACTTAATCTGAAGAGTATCTTAGTTTTGATTTCCACTGAATCAAACCTGCAGGAAATGTTCTCACAAGTCCACAGGAGGCAGGAAAAACACTGAAGTCACATTAAGCGTGGTCTATTACTGACCTGATGTTGTATTCCAAATGTTTTAAATTGTATTACCAGCTATCACATGTACATATTATACATGTTAGTCAAAAAACAACAACTTTCAGTCTGAACTTATTTGCTGATTTCTGTACAGCAGCAGTCAGAGGTTTGGACACACTGAATCTTTAAGTGAATGGGAATGTGTGTCTACATTTTTGACTGGTACTGAACATCCAAGTTCATTTCTGGAGGGATATTTGGAAATGCACTGTTAACAACCTTACATTTTGTATTGTTCACTGTCAAAAGTAACAAAAATAGATGTTCCTGCATCCCAGCACCCAGAATAATAGTACTGTAATTCTATACATATGTTAATGAAGTCCACCCATAATAGTCTCCAAAATATACTTAAAATGTTCATAAACTACACATACACAGTTGCATTTAATCATAACAGAAACTATTCACTAAATACCAATATGTGCCTCAGTGGCTCTGATTGTGATAGTTTGATTAACAAAGAAGCAGCACAGCCTCAGAAAAGATTTTAAAGTGAATATAAACCATAAAACATTCTGCAGCTACGAAACTACATAATTTTACTAAAAAATAATGAAATGATAGACCTGTGATGGACTGGTGACCACTTTAGGTTGTACCCCTCCCCCCCCCCCCCCCCCCCCCAACCCTCTAGAGAGGATAAGCAGGTTGGAAAATGAATTAATGCATTAATGAATGTTTTTCACAATGTAAACACAAGCTAGAAAATATATAACTAAATTTGTTGTTAGTATCAGTTAATTTTTTTAAGTTGTTAAATCGATTTAATTATGTTTTAGCTACAATGAACTAAAACCAATGGCACCTGCTATGCTTTGGCAGATGGTCAGCAATGCTGTAAAGTATGATTTCTAGTTAATGGGATTTAAAATGCACAACCATCAGCATGCTCTGTCAATTAAAGTTCAGTTTAAGGAGCAGGAAACCTCTTTAAATAATATTTTACCCACAATTTAGATTCTTTTGTTTTGAGTTTCATTTTTAATCAGTTTTAACTGTACAGTTGTTTTCTCAGGTGTTAAGGATGCTGACAAGTCACAGCTGTTGGAAATCACAGCAAATCCTGCACATGTGTACATGGTCGATGACTTCAATGGACTCCAGCGCCTTGTGAATGACCTCGTCATAAACATCTGTGCCAACAGCAGCTTAGGTAAGCAAAGAGTCCATCACCATCAAACAGTGATACATGTTAGAACCTCACTGATCCACTGATGTCAGAATCAAAGTTTTTAAAGATGTTGAGCTTCGCCTAAATTTTGGATTGTTGCAGTTAGATATCAAGTCTTCTTGTTGCTGGGAAGTACTGTATATTAGTCTATTGCATAAGAAAATACACCTTAAACCAGGTTGTCACTTCAGGTGTTGATGGAGGAAGCTATGAAAGGTACAAGATGTCTTGATACTTGTATCGAGTGTAGAGGACTCTCACTATCAGTGCTTTGAGACTGTAGCCTTCAACATGTCCTGTCTACTTCTGAGGTGTACTGCTTCCACCAGCACCCTGTCCACTAACTCCATCTCTCGCTGGCCTGTTTTTTATTTAATTTTTTTGATTCTGATGCTCCAAAAACTCTGATATTGCTGCAGCATGAGCAGTTCAACACAGAGTCCACTTTGGCTTTCAAACAATCATTATCTTCTTGCAGGTGGCTCACATTTACAGCTAGTAAATGTATGTAATGTAGTAATGACTGTGTATGGCCAGTGTGTAAAACTATTCCCACATACGCTGATTCAGACAAAATAAACATCTAGCTTGCTGTCTCTCTCTTCTAGAGTCTCCCACTAACGGTCCTGGGTCTGTTCAGTTCACTGCTCTGCTCCAATCTACATTTGAATTTTCTGATTTTCTTTCCAGGACTCCAGACTGAATGTAAACACCAATCACCAGGTAAAAAGAGAGAAAGAGATGGGAATGGGCATGTCCAACTGGTAGGAGACTCCACAGTAGAACCCACTGCAGGGATAATATAAACCTCATCTGGCCTGGGAGCACTTCTGGATCCTCCAGGAGGATCAGCATCTAGAATGGATGGAGTTTGGTTTATGTACTAATAGTCTCAAAACTAATGACTCCCTCCTTCATTCACTCATTAATTACTCATTAATACACAAAATGTATTCAATACTGATCAGAAATCCCAAATTTCAGACACTCACTGATCATCGTCACTTTTATGTCATCCAGTCAGCAGCAGAGTTACTCACCACTAATTCTGTGTCTATAAAATATGATCCATGGATTTGGGGGATTGCTTTCAGGAAGTAGTGTACACAACATGAACACTACTTTGTTGTTCCATTGTGGAACATTTGAGGGATTTACATATTGGATACATTTAAACTCAGTTTACAGACACTCAGACACAGCCTTAGCTTCAACATTTGGTCTCTTTGTGTTGTTTCCCATAATCCTTTGCTCTCCTTCAGGTTTTCAGTGTGACAGTAAGGCCGACATCGTGATGTTGGTCGATGAATCTGGGAGCATTGGCCGTGTAGACTTCATCATGATGAAGTACTTTCTAAGAGAGATATTCAACATCGTCAACATCGGCCCTGACAAAGTCCAGATTGGTAATATTTTACTACTACTACAGTTCACACCACTGCTCCTGCTGCTATAACTACTACTGTTTGTGTAACGTGTTCAAAATACTAAAATGTTTACATCATGATTTGAAAATATTCAAATACAGGTGCAGGTCCTTTGTTCAAAATTAGCATAAAAGCTGCAAAATAACATGATAGCAAGTGAAGGGAATGGCTGATGTGAGGATAAAAGGAGCATAGCAGCGGTTTTACATGTTTAACAAAAATAACCACAATCTGCATAGAGCCTCTGTTAGTACCAATTATCTCTAAAAACATGCATAAATATTTTAGTAACATTTTTATGTGATTCACCTACATTAAGAATCAGTGCTTCACCCACCAAAGCATACATGAGTAATTCATGGTAGTTATTATTCAGCTTTAAAACAGTCTTTTATCAGGACTCTTATTTCCATGTGGAGATATACTGTATATTCCTTCTGTGTAGGTCCATGTTGGATCAGTTAGCAGGACAGATGTTGTGACTGCACAGACTCTTTGAAGCATACAGAATATCTGAACAACAAGTTCTAGTTAGGAAGGATGTACAACTTGTTGGTTCATCCACATCATTACTGCTACGCTCCAACTCCTGATCCATCGTCTATTGCCTCGGAGAGATAACCGTATACTCACACTGTAAAGTTACTCTAATGAAAGGCATGGCCTTTTCCCACCATTCTGTTTTATATGTCATCAGCGATAAAACTGGAAGCAATACAATAATTAACTGTATTAATATTCAATTTGAGTTCTGTGTGACAACATTTAGCTTTCTTTATGCAGTGCAGATGGGGACTGACTAACATGCAGAGTCAGACAGTAGACTCGGGGTTATTATCAGACTATTTCAATCAGCAGAGACCAGAGAATGAAGTTAAAGAATGTTTATTATGCAGATGAAATGAATGATTAGGTATTGTCAAGGTCTTTGGCGCTTGGACTCTGCAGGGAGAATTTTGGAATCGAAGGACTTCAGTCCTGAGCAGCAGCATGATAGAAACCCTCATGGAGTCCAGATACTGGTGGTGGCTGATGACTTCGATCAATCAGTGTCGGGCCAAATCACAACAAAAGTCATCTTGAGGCCCTTTTCAAGTGGAGCAGGACTAGACTGTATTCATTGATTAATTTAGAAAAAGACCCAACAATCCCACATGAGAAAGCACTTGGCAACAGTGGCAAGGAAAAACTCTCCTTTTCAGGAAGAAACCTCAGGCAGAACCGGGCTCTAGGTGGGCGGTCATCTGCCTCGACCAGTTGGGTTGAGAGGAGAGAGAGCACAGAGACAAACAATGTCAATCTGACTCTGCTGAGACTGATCAGCTGATGAGGTTGAAGTGTCGCATTGAGGAATCTGAAGACTGGGTGGTGATGGGGAGGTGGTGGGTCGCACAAAAACAGCATCAAGAGAGCACCTGAGCAGAGAGGGAGAACATTTATAAAGACAGCTGCAATATGATAGGCTGACCATGAAGGTGTGTCACCGTGCTATTGGTTAGACTTGACCAGCTGATGTGAACAGCTGATGTGTCAATTGATGCTCGAGAAATAACAGCAAGGAAATTATGAGCTTTGACAGAGATCAGTATGAACTGTGAGAAGGATCAGAATGACTAAAGAAGGAGAAATAAAACTATGACGTGAGCTCACAAACAGATGGTCTTCCTGTCTGAACTTTCGCTAAGCTTCATTTGTTTGTCCTACTGGACTGAACTGCTGGAATGGTTCTCTAAGTCTTTTGGTCCCTCTATACGAATGCTAATTAGTACAGACATGCAACGTCTGTTGGTGAGTGTTGGGGCAACCATGATGTTATCGAGATAATAACAAGAATAATAGTTATAAACAAATGCACATGTCAAATTATCATCGTTGATATTCTCATTATCATTTAAAAACAAAGGCTGGGTCAGTGTGTCAGTGTTACACATTTCTGTGTTTTCTGCAGGTCTGGTTCAGTTCAGTGACGTCTCAAGGACCGAGTGGGAGCTGAACACCCACCAGACTAATCAATACCTGCTGGAGGCCATAACCAAACTGCGGCAGATGGGAGGAGGCACCAACACAGGTGATTTAACATCAGGCTGATCCACACCAGCTTTACACTGAGGGACTGAGGCAGAGGCTCTGATTACATCCACATATAAAACATCTTCAGAACAGAGACTTCAGATTAAATGAGTAAAAAGTGTTTTAGTAGGTTTATGATGAAAATTAGATGGATGTTAATAATAATTTGTACTATTGTTGCTATCCTAATATGAATAATTAATAAATATAAATGAATAATTATAATACTATCATGGTTATTACTATTATGATATTAGGTGTTTGTATCGTACCATGGTGTAATATTATGAATCAAAGATTGCTGGTGCTGTTATAATGATAGTGATTACAATAATTATGATAATGTAATAACATTAAACATTTTAATGAGGATCTCACTAAAGAATTTGAAGCTCAGTGATTGGATGCTTCTGACTGAAATGCATCTTGGGAGTCGTAGTTAACTTCTCTCTTCCACAGGTTTATAGCTTTGGTTGTTTGTTTTTTATCAAAGACTCAGATATTTTTAACAAGGTTGTGGATTTGCTCCATCAGTCAGCTAACAGTCTTTGCAACAGTCAGCTTTTCCACTCTGTACCTTTTAAAGTCTCTTTATTACTGTTGTACAGGAAGGGCTCTGCAGCATGTCCTCCGTAACAACTTTAAACCCAATGTGGGAATGCGTGCAGACTCACAAAAAATCATTATCCTGATTACTGATGGAGAATCTCAGGATGAAGTAACCCTTGCATCAGATCACCTGAGAGACAGCGGCATTGAGGTCTACGCTATTGGTATGGCCATTTTAACCTTTTTCAAGTTTGTAGGCCACTTAATCTGCAGAGTATCTTAGTTTTGATTTCTACTGAATTAAATCTACTTTTCTGGAAACCAAATGTTCTCACAAGTCCACAGGAGGCAGGGAAAACACTGAAGTCACATTAAGCCTGGTCCATTACTGACCTGATGTTTTTTAAATCGTATAACCAGCTATCACATGTAGGGGAGAACGGGGTTGGTTGTCACATTCATCAGATCTCGGGCCCTAGATGGCGCTGTTAAAAAGTTTTGATACTGAATGTTTCAGAATTTAGGTTAGATGTTACTTCAGAGATAATTTCTGGAGTAAAATGCTTGACATTGAGGTGAGAGCACGTTTAGTGTTTTTCATGTGAAAATGTAAATATCCAACTCTTCAGTGTTTCTCTTCTGGGCTTTTACACAATGAGTTTATAATAAAACACCATTACCATTAAAAAGTATGAAGAGAGAGCGATAGGTAGGGAGGTTTGTTTCTTAGCTACGCCAAAACAGATGTTTGGTAGCTTTGCTGGTAGCAAAAAATCCCAGTTGGGGATGTTTGTCACATTCTCTTCGGGGTTGGTTGTCACATGTTGGTATATACATATATGGTGTCATATATCTAGTTCTTTCTTTCTTTTAAGATAACAAAATGAGCAGGAACTTTATCAGGAAGAAAAACAAGGGTCAGACTCCTCCAGATGTGAAGCTCAGAGCAGTCAAAGAGGTGAAAATGAACAATATTGTTATATAAGGACAAAAAAGGCATTTAGCGGAATGATATTTCCTGTTTATGTTCTCTTGGTGCAGGGGATGTATTAGGTTGTTGTATTTCAATTAAACTAAACATTTTAAATATTTTTTTATGACTGTATACATTTTTTATTTTTCCCCATTTAAAATAACACAGGGACAACCAACCCCATAGTGGGGTTGGTTGTCATGAGTGCACAAAACATATTAGACGGCTCATATCTTTTGAACAGAATCAGCTGAAGGAGAGTCAGACCTCTCTATTCCTACCTGACACTTTAGGCTTTCTTTACAAATTAAAAGGGAATTTATTCAGTTTATGGTTCATGAGGAATTCAAAGGAAAGTAAAAAGTGTGACTACCAACCTCGTTCTCCCCTACATATTATACACGTTAGTCAAAAAACAAACTTTCAATCTGAACTTATTTGCTGATTTCTGTACAGCAGCAGTCAGAGGTTTGGACACACTGAATCTTTAAGTGAATGGGAATGTGTGTCTACATTTTTGACTGGTACTGAACATCCAAGTTCATTTCTGGAGGGATATTTGGAAATGCACTGTTAACAACCTTACATTTTGTATTGTTCACTGTCAAAAGTAACAAAAATAGATGTTCCTGCATCCCAGCACCCAGAATAATAGAACTGTAATTCTATACATAGATTAATGAAGTCCACCCATAATAGTCTTCAAAATATACTTAAAATGTTAATAAACTACACATACACAGCTGCATTTAATCATAACAGAAACTATTCACTAAATACCAATATGTGCCTCAGTGGCTCTGATTGTGATAGTTTGATTAACAAAGAAGCAGCACAGCCTCAGAAAAGATTTTAAAGTTAATATAAAATCTAAAAGATTCTGCAGCTACGAAACTACATAATTTTACTAAAAAATAATGAAATGATAGACCTGTGATGGACTGGTGACCACTTTAGGTTGTACCCCCCCCCCCCCCCCCCCCCCCCCAACCCTCTAGAGAGGATAAGCAGTTTGGAAAATGAATTAATGAATTAATGAATGCTTTTCACAATGTAAACATAAGCTAGAAAATATATAACTACATTTGTTGTTAGTATCAGTTAATTTTTTTAAGTTGTTAAATCGATTTAATTATGTTTTAGCTACAATGAACTAAAACCAATGGCACCTGCTATGCTTTGGCAGATGGTCAGCAATGCTGTACAGTATGATTTCTAGTTAATGGGATTTAAAATGCACAACCATCAGCATGCTCTGTCAATTAAAGTTCAGTTTAAGGAGCAGAAAACCACTTTAAATAATATTTTACCCACCATTTAGATTCTTTTGTTTTGAGTTTCATTTTTAATCAGCTTTAACTGTACAGTTGTTTTCTCAGGTGTTGGCGATGTACACTCGTTACAGCTGTTGCAAATCACCGTAAATCCTAAACATGTGTACATGGTCGATGACTTCAATGGACTCCAGCGCATTGTGAATGACCTCGTCATAAACATCTGTGCCAACAGCAGCTTAGGTAAGCAAAGAGTCCATCACCATCAAACAGTGATACATGTTAGAACCTCACTGATCCACTGATGTCAGAATCAAAGTTTTTAAAGATGTTGAGCTTCGCCTAAATTTTGGATTGTTGCAGTTAGATATCAAGTCTTCTTGTTGCTGGGAAGTACTGCATATTAGTCTATTGCATAAGAAAATACACCTTAAACCAGGTTGTCACTTCAGGTGTTGATGGAGGAAGCTATGAAAGGTACAAGATGTCTTGATACTTGTATCGAGTGTAGAGGACTCTCACTATCAGTGCTTTGAGACTGTAGCCTTCAACATGTCCTGTCTACCTCTGAGGTGTACTGCTTCCACCAGCACCCTGTCCACTAACTCCATCTCTCGCTGGCCTGTTTTTTATTTAATTTGTTTTATTCTGATGCTCCAAAAACTCTGATATTGCTGCAGCATGAGCAGTTCAACACAGAGTCCACTTTGGCTTTCAAACAATCATTATCTTCTTGCAGGTGGCTCACATTGGGTTAGTGTCTTAATTAATAATCTTTATTGGTATGAATGTTGCAGTTAAATATTCCCAAAACTAATGATGGTCCTCTCTCTCTCCAGACTCTGTCAGGCTGGTGAATGGGACTAGTCTGTGTTCAGGCAGACTGGAGGTGAAGTCTGAGCAGTCGTGGTCCTCAGTGTGTGAAGCTGACTTTGACCAGCAGGATGCAGAGGTGGTCTGTAGGGAGCTTGGCTGTGGGGCTCCTTCAGTCCTCCAGGGGGCGCTCTATGGAGAAGTGGAGGCTCCAATGTGGACCAAAGAGTTCCAGTGTGGAGGCAATGAGTCTGCTCTCCTGGACTGTAGAAGATCAAACTCAACTAGAAGAACCTGCTCACCTGGTAAAGCTGTTGGACTCACCTGCTCAGGTAGAAGAGGAGCTGCAGCTTTGATTTGTCTTCATTTCTGTTCTAATGAAACTCACTTTATTCTTTTACTGATGACTCTCTTGTTTCTGTTCTAATGAAACTCACTTTATTATTTTACTGTTGACTCTCTTGTTTATGTTCAGAGTTCAGGTTGGTGGAAGGAGCCAGTCGCTGTGCAGGTACACTGGAGCTGAAACATGGAGAGTGGAGACCAGTGGATGACTCTGACTGGACCCTGAAGGAAGCAGCAGTAGCCTGCTCAGATCTGGACTGTGGC
The DNA here is from genome assembly GCF_963691925.1 of Scomber scombrus. Lineage (NCBI taxonomy): Eukaryota > Metazoa > Chordata > Actinopteri > Scombriformes > Scombridae > Scomber > Scomber scombrus. The sequence continues at coordinate 24,340,959 of NC_084990.1, forward strand.
TCTGCTGTTTCAACAAGAAGAATAATTAATTCCTTAGATAGATCTGTATGGTGGATCAGCTCCAAGTGTGTTCAGTCTGGATATGCACTGAGGAATGTGCATCATCAGATTCCTCTTCCTCCATCGTGGAGCTCATCTGCTCAGGTAAGTCCATCAGTGACATCATCTCTGACAGTAATATTCTACTTCCTCTGTCACAGTGATATTTGGTGGTTTCCTTTGGACTGAACTGTAAACTTATCCAAGACGACAGCATCCTAAAGGGTAGAGAAGTTAGCTTGTTCCTGGAGGCTCATTGATTCAAACCCCCATAAAAAGCTGATTCAGCCAATCATCTCTCTGTATTTACAGACCTGCTGCTTCAGCCAATCATCTCTGTGTCTCCTACCATGGACGGGGTCTCCGGGGCCCAGCAGCAGGGGTTTCAGGTTCTCCAGGGCTCACGCTTCACCATCAGCTGCTCCGTCCAGCCTCAGTACCCAGGAGGCTCCTTCCAGCTCACCTTCACCTCCTCCAACACAACATACAACTACACCCAGCCAGCTGTCAATCACTCTGCTGACTTCCTGTTTCCTGCTGCAAACCCCGCCCACCAAGGAAAATACAGCTGTGTTTATGGCGTCTATGTTTTTTCTCATAACTTCTCCTCTGAGAGCCGTCTGCTCTCTCTCACTGTCACAGGTAAGCTGAAGCAGAGTGTGAAGCTCAGTCCAACTGAGACGTCACACTGACTTTGTTTCCATGTTTGATAAAAAGTCATGAGGCAGCAGGAGCGACCCAGCGACCTACAGAGAGCTGAGTCACAATGTGATGAAGGAGCTGTAAACTGTTTCCTTCCCGGCTTCTTTAACATTATTCAACCATAACAACTGTGTTGTAGTGGAAAGTAAAAGTAGGGGTGTCCTGATACAACTTTTTCACTTCCAATACGATACCGATATTGCAGCCTTGGGTATTGGCCGATACCGATATTGATCCGATACCAATATCAGCATGAATCATACATACTTTTATTACTTATTTTGTAGCGTGGGATGTTAGAAAAGGCTTGATCAAGTGATATTACTCAAACAGGGGTATTGTTTTGTCAACAATGTAGTGGCGGCTAGGCATAATGTAGCGAGGCTCGAGGTGCTCAATTAAGCGTTTAAAACCCGACATTACTCACCACAGACAAGGGCTGGTCATCAAGCACAATAAACTGGCCTATCTTTTCTGTTATTGCTAATTCCTTTTTGCCGTCCCGTGGGAGTTTGTCACGCTTTGCAAATGTTTCGGACAGCGTTGGTTGTTTGAGGGAACCGGCGGTTTGTTTCTTCGCCTCTGTGGTCTTGCGTATTAAACTTCCCCTGATCTGTGCCACCACGGGAAACATTACATTAGTTTTGCACTCAGCTGCAACGTCTTTTTCTGACTTTAACGAAAACTATTGCCACACAGCCGACATCACTCCTACTTCTTGCTACTTCTTCTTCTTCGTCTTCTTCGTGCTTATTGCTACTTAGTTAGCAGCAGAACAGTTAGCTCACGCTCACGCTGTTGTTGTGATCACACGGGTTCTGCATGATGGATCCGGGTGCTGCTGGATAGAAGAGCTGGAGCGGATTACTGGAATGGTCTGCTTGTATTAGAGTGCTAATATCAGAGATTTTGGATCCAGTCCGATAAAATCCCATACTTGTTTTTTGGATGATATCGGACTGATATCTGATATCAATATCGGATCGGGACACCCCTAAGTAAAAGTGAAGCCAGATAAGCACTATAATGATAATAAACAGGGCTTTACATGATGAACTCAGAGCTTCACCAGGATCACATCTGATCTAACTGCATGTAAAGATGTTGACTGTTAACAATCAGTTGAATCATTTTAACCAGACAGGAGCTTTAAGGAGAGAATCAGCAGACTTTCATTCATTCTTTCAAAGCAGCTGTGAACACATTAGTGGTTTTTGTTGAACATCATCAGCATACAGAGAGGATCAGATGAACTTATTCTCTAAGAGCTGAATCAACAAGCTGCTTCAGACTTCACTGATTTTAGGAGATTTAACTTCATTAAAGTTCCTGTTTGATGGGAGCTGTTGTAACGCATTACAATGTAACTAACTAACTGATTATTTGACTACTTGTTGCAGCTCTGTTTGGCAGTAAAAGCTTGGTGACATATAGTGTTTCATGCACGCTAGCGGTACAACTGCCTGACCTCTGATGCTAACACAAAGCTAAAAGAGAAACACTTATAGACCTGCAGTGATGCTCAGACTCAGTGCAGAACCAACCAAGCAGCCAAAGCTTGTGTGTTGCTTGTCTCCATCTTTCAGAAACAAACTCAGTAAAGTATCGATAATAGTTAACGTCATCAGACAGGAAACCTTTGGACTTATGTTGGTATTGAAACGTGCAGAGTCTCTTCAGTCTGCTGCTGACTCTGAGGAACAACAGGTTCTATATGTTATTTTGAGGCAGTAATTATTTGTACAACATGGTGTTATGATGGTGAGGACTCATATTATTTTATCTGATATATTTTTACCCAACATCGTCTGCATTGCTAAGGAGTAACACAAAAGTAATGTAACTAGTAGTGTGATTACTTTCCACAGGGAGGAATTAAGTAACTTAACGAATTACTTTAAAGAAAAGTAATGAGTTATGTATAATATATTACTTTTTTGAGTAATGACCCCAACACTGGCTGTTGTATTCATGATGTCATGTGATCTAATGTGATGACTGAATGTGTCTCATCAGATCCAAAAGATTTCATCATCAGACTGGTCGTCCTGCTGGTGATTCTGCTGATGTTCACCACTGCCGTCTATTTCATCCCGAAGGTACTGAACATGTTTGTTTAGAGGACTGATTGAAATGAAGCACTCAGCCTGTTTATCTTGAACTGAAGAGAGGAATGATGCAGATCTGTGTTGTCATGTCTCTGCAGGCCAGCAGGGGGCAGAAGTCAGACCCACAGGAGAACATCGAGATGGATTGTAATAACCTCAGTGTTTCCAGAGCTGAATGAGAGCCGGCTGAAGAGGAAGGAGCTCAGGGAGCAGAGTAGGACCTCTGAGGACAAACACAAAAGCTCTTTAATGAAATGAGGCCAACCAGGAAGTAACTTAAAACTGCATTCTATCAAAAGGCCACCAGGGGGCGACCGTTTTGGTGTCAAAAGGACTTCCGTCTCTATACAAGTCAATGGAGAATTCACCAACTTCTCACTTGATTTCTAACCTCAGTAAACGTTTTCAAAATGTGTTTATGGTCTCAATCGCTAGTTTAAAGCCTTCTTCAATGCAGTATGATGTTCATTTGGGACATTTTGGCCTCCCTGATTTTATATGTGACGATAAAGCAGGGTATGCATTAGGGCGTGGCTACGTGGTGATTGACAGGTTGATTGGTTCACAGGTTCAGGAGGGTGCCTCATGCTCCTCCTGATGCCCATATAAGTACAATCCCTGCTTTTATTTTTCCCAGCATGCACCTGAAATGTTCAAGATGGCGCTGCTCAGATCCGATACTATTGGCCTCCGAGCAGCAGTCCACAAACCAATGGGTGACGTCACGGATGTTACGTCCATGTCTTAAATACAGTCTCATGTGTTTCAGGGATTAACGTCACATTGGACAATTCTGCACATCATGATTAATGAGTTACCAGTGCTTCACCTGGTCTGGTATGACCAATAGCTTATAGTGGTTCATGATAACAAGCTTTATAGACATAAACATGTATAACAGGCATCGCTGGTTCATTTAGCTGATTTTATGACTCTTTTCTTCATGAGCTACTTTTACACTTGTTTTACGACTGTTTATCAGAAGTTAGTCTCACTTTAAAACACTGGGGATAAAAACTGTTTTGCAAATGTTTATGAGGGAAACACATCAACTCATTTGTTAGAATTCCAGGATAAAGATAAATTACTTTAAAGTGGATTATAAACATATTTTTTCTTTGTTTATAAGTAAACTCCACAGGTCAGTCAACTCAGGAAAAACAAACCTCACACGTCTGCAAAACATAATATAATACTCAGTTATCTGTATATAGTTTATTTTGTCATTATTAACTCGTGTGAACAGCTGTTACTTTTTTTACTTAAAGATTTCCATCAATTGAGAGTTTTAACTTTTTTCCTTCACTGCCGTTTTTATACTGTGTGTTTGAGCATAAAATAGTTTCATACAGCTGATATGTAATCTTTGTTTTTTTAATACTTTTGTTCTTTGAGTTAAAAAGTCAATAAAAGCATGAAGTCGAATCAAATGTTTGATGTATGTCTTTCTGATGAGTCAGTTTACAAAGGAAGCAGAAGCATTAAGTGATAGTTAATAAGTAGTTTACTGATCATTTATAATTTAGATTAACTTCTGGGTTGTAAGCAGGAGGCCGACATTCAAATCCTGACTCGTGCTTCCGAATTAAATCAACGATATGACGTCAAGTTTTCAACCAGATTTTACGTCTGTGTTTTTATATGTAACTTCTTTCAAAGACTAAAGCTGGCAGATTAATCTCTCTGCTTCAGACTTTCAACATTTCACATCTTTATTATGACAGCTTGAAATCACATAAACAAACAAATGTAAAAACTTCAACACATTTCACAAATATAATATAAACAGATTCATCTTCATTGACCTGAAAACAAAAAATAAATAAAGCATCAGTGCAAAATATTCTTATTTAATCTCCGACTTTTCTGTGCTGATGTGTCAAAGGTTCATTATCTCTGCAGCTGTGAGCAGAAGCCTCCCTGCTGCAGCTGCACACAACAGAAGTGAAGCTGTGGATCAGATAATGTCACTCTGAGCATTTCTTGCATTAAAAAAAAAAAGCTTTAATATTAACAGTCTGCTCAAAACTGTCTCACTGCACTGTGATACGACGACTGATAAAAGAAAAATAGGATAAAACATTTTAAAAAAAGAAAACAGCAGCATGGACATTAAACACAGCAAATACAAAAACACTGATATAAATTATTAACTATTAACAAAGAAATTATACATCAAAGTGTTCAGTGCGTCTTTTTTTCCACAGGAAAATGACGACACGTAGAGAGACTCTGATCTGTGGCATGAAGCCGCAGTTAGCCCGATTAGCTTCATTTAGCCGCAGTTGGCCGGGAGTCACTGAGTCTGAGCTGCCTCCGCTCTCTTTCTGCATCAACAATGTGAAATCAGCTGTGTGGCGTGCCGTGCACTCTGAAGCGGTACATGCACGTGTACTCCGGGTGGCCCCAGTTGGACAAAACCTGCACCTCGATGATCTGGAAGGTTTGCTCGTTCTCCTCCTGACGAAGAAAGACAACAATGATAAAGTATGGTGTCATCAGCGTATCTGTGCACTTTGAATATGATCTGATAATGATAATAATAATAATAATAATAATAATAATAATTAAAGCTCCCCCACCCCGCCGTGAAAGAGCGAAACACAGAGTGAATGTGAAGTCGGTCGGATTAAATCTGCAGGAGGAGTTCGTTAAAGTACGAGGCGTGGAAATGGCAACAATAAGCGCTCAAATTGAAATAAAAATGTCCGACTTCCTGTTGGAGTTAGTACATGCTCGAGAATTTCCGCTGTGGCTTTGACCCGGATGTGAAAGGAGACGTCGTATTAACCTTTCAGTTGCATGCTGGGAAAAATAAAAACAGGGATTCTACTTATATGGGCATCAGGAGGAGCATGAGGCGCCCTCCTGAACCTGTCAACCAATCAACCTGTCAATCACCACGTAGCCACGCCCTAATGCATACCCTGCTTTATCGTCACATATAAAATCAGGGAGGCCAAAATGTCCCAAATGAACATCATACTGCATTGAAGAAGGCTTTAAACTAGCGATTGAGACCATAAACACATTTTGAAAACGTTTACTGAGGTTAGAAATCAAGTGAGAAGTTGGTGAATTCTCCATTGACTTGTATAGAGACGGAAGTCCTTTTGACACCAAAACGGTCGCCCCCTGGTGGCCTTTTGATAGAATGCAGTTTTAAGTTACTTCCTGGTTGGCATCATTTCAGAGGACCAGAACTCCCCACCTGCTGTTAACTGAGGACGTGACTCACCCGGAGGACTGAAAGGATTTGAGTTTGATTAATCTAAAAGTAGTCCTAATAAAGTAAGCACATTAAGGTGTTTAGTGTTACTGCTTCACTTGTAGTCAGTTGGAAGTCTTTCAAACAAACAACGTTAGTATTGATTGGATCAGATTAGATAATTGACCCAGCAACAGTGAAACCGTTTGTGAAGCTCTGCTGTCTCTACTCACAGTGACTGAGTAAGTCTGCAGAGCCTCTCCGTCCTCGTCGTAGGTGAACGAGCCCAGCAGCTTCCCCTTCTCCTGCCTCTCATCATCCAGACCCTAAAAAACACAGTTCACACTTTCACACATCAGCTTTAACAACACGTTTTCCTTTCAGTCTGAAATGTGACGCCAGAATATACAGAAAAGGAAACATAACTGCCATATTTCAAAAAGTATTTAGTATTTATTTATCACATTTAATATGATCAGTTTAACATTGGACCATAATAAAATGTCTTTTATAGAGAAGAATAAAGTCTCTGCTCTCTGAAAGCTTCATTAATCCTCTGAATCAAGCAGTTTCTGGTCGTATTTTGCTTCCGTCACATTTTTACTCACTGTGGTCTCATTGTTCTCTGCAAAGTGAAGTCCTGCACCTCTTTAGATTCAGGACAACCATGGCTATAGGCTGATATAACTCAATTATGTCTAGTATAACAACATTTAAAAACTAGAAAACTCATTAGAAAAAAGAAAAACGGAAATTGAATTTCTCAGATTTTATCCTTTTAAAAAGTGAAAAAATAAGGAATTAGTGTATACAACACATGTTCAGGTACCCTCAAGCCTAAGGAACATAAGACAAATATTGGTGGTGGCACTAAGTTCAAAGAATCTACACATTTTGAGACCTTATTTGATGTTTGGAATTCCAGGTGTCCTGCACCTCTATGGGTTCAGGACAACCATAACTAAAGCCAAATGTAACTCAACAATGTTTCCTGAGAAGTATAAAATATTGTTATTATGACTGTTGTACTAATATAATATATAATGAGTCATATAATAATATAAAAGCAGGATGATTCTGTTCTAGTGGGTTGAAGCTCTTTATAAAAAGGTCCTCGCCCCAAAGGTTAAAATATCATGCTGCTCCTTACAAAGATAGCAATGACACACACACACACACACATACACACACACACACACACACACACACACACACACACACACACACACACACACACACACACACACACACACACACACATAAACACACCGTATTAATCCAACGCTTTTGGAGTTATTTTTATCATTTCTTTATTTTGGGTTTTTTGTCTGCTTCTGTTTTTTCTCCTGTTTGTACTGTCCTGTGTCATTTGTGTCTTCATGTTTATCATTAAAGTTGCACTCAATAAAAAAAAAAAAAGAGAGAGAGAAAGGGAGGGAGCGGGAGAGACAAACAGCTCTGCAGCAGTCCTCACAAAGATAGCCATGCAAAAACACAGAAAACATTCACACATAAACAGATACAGCTTTAATCCAACACTTGTTTTGAGTTATTTTTATATTTTTTTCTTCTTGTTGTGTTTGGGTTATTGTCTTCATGTTAAACATTAAAGTTGCACTCGATAAAAAAAATAATTTAAAAAAAACAGCTCTGGCGCGCAGGTGGTCGAGTGGTTTAGAGCGCATGCCATGTACGCAGCGGACCCCGGTTCGATTCCAGGCCGGCGGACCTTTCTGCATGTCACACCCCCCTCTCTCTCCTGTAATTTCCTGTCTCTCTACTTTCAAATAAAGGCGTCTATGCCAGAGAAAATCTTAAAAAAAAAAAAAAAAAAAACAGCTCTGCAGCAGTCACTGCTGTATGTCGCAATAATTGATATGATGTTTCCATGGTAACAGCAGTATAATCTCAGCTGCTCATCAGTAAATTTGTCCTCGCGCTCTTTCCTGTCACTTCATTTGATGCACAGCCTGCTGTTCAAGAGAGGCCACCACACCCTCTGATTGGTCAAGAGAGGCCACCACACCCTCTGATTGGTCAAGAGAGGCCACCACACCCTCTGATTGGTTCATCTCGCTGTCAATCAACATATCAGTAGCTTTCATGATTGGCTGTCTGTTGCCACGGCGATCTGAACCACATGTGAGCAACAAGTTTTGATTGGTTGGTCCAACTTTTCTAAAAGGATACAATTACATGCAATTAACTTGTATTGGAGTGTGCATGAGTGAAATGTGTTAGATAAACAACCTTCATTTACTTTAGCTGTCAGTCACATGATGAAGCAGCTCAGAGCGTTTCAGCCAGCAGCATCCTGTCAGAAACCACGTGAAGCTGATGAGGAGATAAATGATGCAGAGGAAACATCACATCTGATTAAACATATAAAGACACGTTGAGTCCGACAGACGAGCAGAGAGAGACGACACAGAGACGGAGACAGACGCCTGCCTGGACATGGATCACCTGCTGATGCTGTTGCTGCTGCTGTGGAGCTCAGGTAAGACTCTGCTGTCCTGTAAAAATACTGAGTTCAAGTCAAAAAGCAGCTTTAAAACCTCTAGGAAAAGTTAACATGGTCAGTAAAATGTAGTGAAGTGTGTTCAGTAAAAGTTCTGATACTTGCTGTAATGAGTTTTATTTCTTTAACATCAATTAACAAACCAGTACTGAAAGTGTTCATCATCAAATAATACTAATTTAAAGCATATAAATGTAAGATCTTCGGGCCGTGTTGGTTGGTCATGTGACGTCACCTCGCAGGGAGTGGGGATATATTAAGAAGAGCAGGGAGGGACTTTGAAGGTTGATTGACAGGCAAGACACAACCAATTACAAACCACCACATCACACAACAAATATGGCAGCTATACATGAGGAAGACCTTTGTTAAATAATGAAATGGTGCCATCTGGTGGTGAAAGCTAAACATAGACCTGAAATATAAAAAGGATGCAGCTGAATTTGATTTGTGACTTTTCTCATTTAATAAGTGACTTTTTTATTATTCTACTAATTAGGGCCCGAGCGGCGACTGCAAGTCGCCTGGCGAAAGCCCTATTGAAATTGTAATGTTTCTTATTATTATTATTATTATTATTATTATTATTATTATTATTATTATTATTCCGACATTTCGTGCCCCAATTTCACCCCTTTCCCAAATGCGAAAATGCTTATACTTTTGCACGGACGTCCGGCCTCATCCGAAATTCGATATTTTTGGGTGGTCGCACATGGTCGACGCAGAATGGCGGAATAGCGCCCCCTACAAAGTCCAAAAATGCCCATAGGGAATTTTGCTAACTTTGTCCTATGCTCACAAAATTCGGTACACATATGTATTATACCCACATATGCAAAAAAGCCTCTTGACCTCATGACCTCAACCCAACAGGAAGTCGGCCATTTTGGTTTTGATTTTTCCCGCCTAAAATTAACTCCTCCCACAGCGTTCGCCCGATCAAGTTCAAATTAGGTACGCAACATCTCCAGACCTAGCTGAGCTTAAGTTGTGCTCTGCGCATCCGTAGGTCAAAGGGCGTGTCTGCCAGGGCTCAACTAACTTTGGCGTTCTCGCCATGTACATACGAGTGGCTCTCACGCCCACATACTTCATCCAATCAGCTTCAAACATGCTGGACATGATGATGGCTCCGCCCTGAACATCCCGATATATTAACTTCCCACGTAACTCATAGCGCCCCCCGGTGGTAACAGGAAGTTAACTAAGATTCATTAAAATTACATACTTTGCCCCATCAACTTCATTCAGAACCAGTTGGTGAAGCTACATTATGAAGACTGTGAAGCTACGAGTAATGGCGTCCGTGTGGCGACGCGGCGACCATCAATTCCTCGCCATGAAAATACGTTTGGCTTTTTGATGGCTTTATTGAACTCGTATCATCATGAAAATTGGTACACAGGTCCAGGGTGGAGACCTCTTCCATCTGATAGGGGTGTCGCTCGTGTCGCCCCCTAGTGGAAACAGGAAGTGCCATATTTTACATCATCATTGTGCGATTTCCACAAAACTTCACATGTGTAATCACTGTCCCACCCTGAACGCAACCGCTTGTGTTTTGTTACACTCTACTGCCCCCTGGTGGATGAACCATCAACCTCTCATAACTCCTTCATGCTTTGTCCAATTCACTCCAAACTTCACATGACTGATGAGTGGCCGCCCTGAACACACCAGACCACACCAGACCATATGTGTAACTACCTGTGACTGCCCCCTACTGGATGAACGAAACATTGCATTTTTGGCCTCCTTCCAGGTTTTTTCTCACTTTCTGCTTCACGCCACAGCCCCGCCATGCCTCAGGCCCCGCGGAGGCATGGGTGAGCGAGGGCCCGCCATCGCCGCTTGCAGCTTTAATGTTTTTATTATTATGGAAGTTTGACCTGTTTCCTCATCATGTTTGAATTTTAAATTTCAAATTTTTAATAATTTGATGTATTATTTTTGTTGGCTTAATCAGACATTAAAGAACTTCCGTATTATTGTGTAGCCCAGTAAACATTTACATGAGAGCATCAGGAGCTACAGGAGAGTTAAATGTGTATAGTAACTTCTTTTTAATCATTTTTTAAAACTCATTTCTACAGACTTGCTTTTATATAATGTTGTTTGTTTATTGTTACCGTCTTTTATTTTATTTTATTTGACTTCTTATTTTATTTTTTGTATGATATTTTCATAATCTGCTTACTGTATTTCATTTCATGTCGGCTTTACTACTGCTCTGCGTTATATGTCTTTGCTTTGTATTGTACATAAATAGACATATACAAAATACTCAACTCACAGTTTCTCCTGAAGACATTCACAGTGTTGCTCTCTGTTGGTCACATAAACCCTGACAGAAGAAGATGACTGTTTTCACTTTTATTTATTCAGGGGGTAGTTTCACTGAGAGCAGTGCTCTCTTTTTCAGAAACGCCCTGATCACATTCACACAGTCACACTTTCACAGCTGGAAGCTGCCCAGTACAACCACAGTCTGCCACTGGGAGCTGTTGGGGTTCAGGGCCTCAGTGGTGGTAATGAGGGAGGGGCAAGCGCTGCTTCTTTACTCATCCCATCCAGATTTACCCACCTGTCTGGGGATTGAACCAACAACCTTTCAGTCACAAGTTTGTTTCTCTAACTTTTAAACCACTGTTGCTAACTTAACTCTAAAGGGAGGCAAGTCCTCATAATGTGACTGTACACACACACACGCACACAAACCTTGACCTAAGTCCCTTTTGGGGACACTAGGCTATATATCCTGGTGACTTACTCTAATCTTAACCACTTTTCCCCAATTGGTGACAGTCTTTGGCCCAGTGGTAACCAATGAATGACTCAATCTGTTTCCTACAGTCAGCTGCACAATTTTCCTTAACAACAAAAAACAGTTTGGTTTAATGTAAACAAACTGAAGTTGAGAGGTAGGACGAACCAGCTGATGAGCATCTGATGTGAGATTACAGAGTTCACATCTGTTGCCACGGCAACATCAGACAATTTCTTGTCACATACATACTGCTGCAAAAATCAAATATATGTGGTTGAGCAATATATATATCTCTGTCAAACTGTTTACTTTCACCTAAATATAGTTCCACCTTGTCATTAATTAAAGATGGTTAAAATAATCAAGCTTCTTTAAGCATTTACATTATTGGGGTTAGATTTTTGTCCCAAAAAGGGAGACAAGACCCACAATGTGAACATGAAGATTTATGTCCCCGCAATGTGATGAATACAAGCTTACACACACACACGTTTGCCTTTATATCCTTGCGAGGACACTCATTGATATAATGTTGAACCCCTGACCCTAACCTTAACTATCACAACTAAATCCTTAAACCCAATTCAAACCTTAACCCTGAAACCAAGTCTTAACCATCAAATTGCCCTTTGAAGGACACAGACATGTCCATAACACTGTTTTTTAACTGGAATTAATTCTCTCAAAAACAGAAAGATAGACAGAGGTGCTGTCTTACATTAACTCAACATGAACTTATCGGTCATAACAACGTCATACTCAACAGCTTAACAAGGCGTCATGAATTATTTTAAACTGTTCATTTATCTTTTGTTATTTGCCTGATATCTGTTAAACAAGACCAGGTTAAAAGCTAGTAAATGTATGTAATGTAGTAATGACTGTGTATGGCCAGTGTGTAAAACTATTCCCACATACGCTGATTCAGACAAAATAAACATCTAGCTTGCTGTCTCTCTCTTGTAGAGTCTCCCACTTTCGGTCCTGTGTCTGTTCAGTTCACTGCTCTGCTCCAATCTACATTTGAATTTTCTGATTTTCTTTCCAGGACTCCAGACTGAAGGTAAACACCAATCACCAGGTAAAAAGAGAGAAAGAGATGGGAATGGGCATGTCCAACTGGTAGGAGACTCCACAGTAGAACCCACTGCAGGGATAATATAAACCTCATCTGGCCTGGGAACACTTCTGGATCCTCCAGGAGGATCAGCATCTAGAATGGATGGAGTTTGGTTTATGTACTAATAGTCTCAAAACTAATGACTCCCTCCTTCATTCACTCATTAATTACTCATTAATACACAAAATGTATTCAATACTGATCAGAAATCCCAAATTTCAGACACTCACTGATTATCGTCACTTTTATGTCATCCAGTCAGCTGCAGAGTTACTCACCACTAATTCTGTGTCTATAAAATATGATCCATGGATTTGGGGGATTGCTTTCAGGAAGTAGTGTACACAACATGAACACTACTTTGTTGTTCCATTGTGGAACATTTGAGGGATTTACATATTGGATACATTTAAACTCAGTTTACAGACACTCAGACACAGCCTTAGCTTCAACATTTGGTCTCTTTGTGTTGTTTCCCATAATCCTCTGCTCTCCTTCAGGTTCTCAGTGTGACAGTAAGGCCGACATCGTGATGTTGGTCGATGAATCTGGGAGCATTAGCCCTGAAGACTTCAGCATGATGAAGTCCTTTCTAAGAGAGATAGTCAACAACGTCGACATCGGCCCTGACAAAGTCCAGATTGGTAATATTTTACTACTACTACAGTTCACACCACTGCTCCTGCTGCTATAACTACTACTGTTTGTGTAACGTGTTCAAAATACTAAAATGTTTACATCATGATGTGAAAATATTCAAATACAGGTGCAGGTCCTTTGTTCAAAATTAGCGTAAAAGCTGCAAAATAACATGATAGCAAGTGAAGGGAATGGCTGATGTGAGGATAAAAGGAGCATAGCAGCGGTTTTACATCTTTAACAAAAATAACCACAATCTGCATAGAGCCTCTGTTAGTACCAATTATCTCTAAAAACATGCATAAATATTTTAGTAACATTTTTATGTGATTCACCTACATTAAGAATCAGTGCTTCACCCACCAAAGCATACATGAGTAATTCATGGTAGTTATTATTCAGCTTTAAAACAGTCTTTTATCAGGACTCTTATTTCCATGTGGAGATATACTGTATATTCCTTCTGTGTAGGTCCATGTTGGATCAGTTAGCAGGACAGATGTTGTGACTGCACAGACTCTTTGAAGCATACAGAATATCTGAACAACAAGTGTAGTTAGGAAGGATGTACAACTTGTTGGTTCATCCACATCATTACTGCTACGCTCCAACTCCTGATCCATCGTCTATTGCCTCGGAGAAATAGCCGTATACTCACACTGTAAAGTTACTCTAATGAAAGCCATGGCCTTTTCCCACCATTCTGTTTTATATGTTATCAGTGATAAAACTGGAATCATTACAATAATTAACTGTATTAATATTTAATTTGAGTTCTGTGTGACAACATTTAGCTTTCTTTATGCAGTGCAGATGGGGACTGACTAACATGCAGAGTCAGACAGTAGACTCTGGGTTATTATCAGACTATTTCAATTAGCAGAGACCAGAGAATGAAGTTAAAGAATGTTTATTATGCAGATGAAATGAATGATTAGGTATTGTCAAGGTCTTTGGCGCTTTGGACTCTGCAGGGAGAATTTTGGAATCGAAGGATTTCAGTCCTGAGCAGCAGCATGATAGAAACCCCCATGGAGTCCAGATACTGGTGGTGGCTGATGACTTCGATCAATCAGTGTCGGGCCAAATCACATCAAAAGTCATCTTGAGGCCCTTTTCAAGTGGAGCAGGACTAGACTGTATTAATTGATTAATTTAGAAAAAGACCCAACAATCCCACATGAGGAAGCACTTGGCGACAGTGGCAAGGAAAAACTCTTCTTTTCGGGAAGAAACCTCAGGCAGAACCGGGCTCTAGGTGGGCGGTCATCTGCCTCGACCAGTTGGGTTGAGAGGAGAGAGAGCACAGAGACAAACAATGTCAATCTGACTCTGCTGAGACTGATCAGCTGATGAGGTTAAAGTGTTGCATTGAGGAATCTGAAGACCGGGTGGTGATGGGGAGGTGATGGGTCGCACAAAAACAGCATCAAGAAAGCACCTGAGCAGAGAGGGAGAACATTAATAAAGACAGCTGCAATATGATAGGCTGACAATGAAGGTATGTCACCGTGCTATTGGTTAGACTTGACCAGCTGATGTGAACAGCTGATGTGTCAATTGATGCTCCAGAAATAACAGCAAGGAAATTATGAGCTTTGACGGAGATCAGTATGAGCTGTGAGAAGGATCAGAATGACTAAAAAATGAGAAATAAAACTATGACGTGAGCTCACAAACAGATGGTCTTCCTGTCTGAACTTTCGCTAAGCTTCATTTGTTTCTCCTACTGGACTGAACTGCTGGAATGGTTCTCTAAGTCTTTTGGTCCCTCTATACCAGTGGTCTCCAACCCTGCTCCTGGAGAGCTACTGCCCTGCATGTTTTAGGTATCGCCTCACTCTAACTCGTTATCAAGCAGCTGAGGCTCGTCAAAGGGCTTGATAACGAGTTGATTATTAGAATCAGGTGTGTTAGAGTGAGGAGATACCTAAAACATGCAGGGCAGTAGCTCTCCATGAGCAGGGTTGGAGACCACTGCTCTATACAAATGCTAATTAGTACAGACATGCAACGTCTGTTGGTGAGTGTTGGGGCAACCATGATGTTATCGAGATAATAAGAAGAATAATAGTTATAAACAAATGCACATGTCAAATTATCATCGTTGATATTCTCATTATCATTTAAAAACAAAGGCTGTGTCAGTGTGTCAGTGTTACACATTTCTGTGTGTTTTCTGCAGGTCTGGTTCAGTTCAGTGACGTCTCAAGGACCGAGTGGGAGCTGAACACCCACCAGACTAATCAATCCCTGCTGAAGGCCATAACCGACCTGCAGCAGATGGGAGGAGGCACCAACACAGGTGATTTAACATCAGTCTGATCCACACCAGCTTTACACTGAGGGACTGAGGCAGAGGCTCTGATTACATCCACATATATTTACCTCCTCTATTTATTTCTGTCAGCAGTGGAAAGTGAAGCTGTTAGTGACTGTATGTTGTATACAATTTGAACTTTAAGTATTCATAGTATAGAATATATTGAATATATCCAGAAATGTGTGAATTAAATGAATTCCACTGACAGATCACGTAAAGGTATTTTAATTTCTACTGATTCCAGAAATAGTAGAGTTACTATAAATGAGAAGAGATGAACAATGATGGTAATTAGGGCCCGAGCGGCGACTGCAAGTCGCCTGGCGAAAGCCCTATTGAAATTCGTTCATGCCCCAACGTGCAAGTGACCCCAAAGTAATCAAGTAATCAAGTAATCATGTGGTATGGAAGACCCCCGGGGAAAAATGCTATATTGAAATTGTAATGTTTATTATTATTATTATTATTATTCTTCCGACATTTCGTGCCCCAATTTCACCCCTTTCCCAAATGCGAAAATGCTTATACTTTTGCACGGACGTCCGGCCTCATCCGAAATTCGATATTTTTGGGTGGTCGCACATGGTCGACGCAGAATGGCGGAATAGCGCCCCCTACAAAGTCCAAAAATGCCCATAGGGAATTTTGCTAACTTTGTCCTATGCTCACAAAATTCGGTACACATATGTATTATACCCACATATGCAAAAAAGCCTCTTGACTTCATGACCTCAACCCAACAGGAAGTCGGCCATTTTGGTTTTGATTTTTCCCGCCTAAAATTAACTCCTCCCACAGCGTTCGCCCGATCAAGTTCAAATTAGGTACGCAACATCTCCAGACCTAGCTGAGCTTAAGTTGTGCTCTGCGCATCCGTAGGTCAAAGGGCGTGTCTGCCAGGGCTCAACTAACTTTGGCGTTCTCGCCATGTACATACGAGTGGCTCTCACGCCCACATACTTCATCCAATCAGCTTCAAACATGCTGGACATGATGATGGCTCCGCCCTGAACGTCCCGATATATTAACTTCCCACGTAACTCATAGCGCCCCCCGGTGGTAACAGGAAGTTAACTAAGATTCATTAAAATTACATACTTTGCCCCATCAACTTCATTCAGAACCAGTTGGTGAAGCTACATTATGAAGACTGTGAAGCTACGAGTAATGGCGTCCGTGTGGCGACGCGGCGACCATCAATTCCTCGCCATGAAAATACGTTTGGCTTTTTGATGGCTTTATTGAACTCGTATCATCATGAAAATTGGTACACAGGTCCAGGGTGGAGACCTCTTCCATCTGATAGGGGTGTCGCTCGTGTCGCCCCCTAGTGGAAACAGGAAGTGCCATATTTTACATCATCATTGTGCGATTTCCACAAAACTTCACATGTGTAATCACTGTCCCACCCTGAACGCAACCGCTTGTGTTTTGTTACACTCTACTGCCCCCTGGTGGATGAACCATCAACCTCTCATAACTCCTTCATGCTTTGTCCAATTCACTCCAAACTTCACATGACTGATGAGTGGCCGCCCTGAACACACCAGACCAAACCAGACCATATGTGTAACTACCTGTGACTGCCCCCTACTGGATGAACGAAACATTGCATTTTTGGCCTCCTTCCAGATTTTTTCTCACTTTCTGCTTCACGCCACAGCCCCGCCATGCCTCAGGCCCCGCGGTGGCATGGGTGAGCGAGGGCCCGCCATCGCCGCTTGCGGCTTTAATTATTATTATTATTAGGGCCCAAGCGGCGACTGCAAGTCGCCTGGCGAAAGCCCTATTGAAATTCGTTCATGCCCCAACGTGCAAGTGACCCCAAAGTGCAAGTGACCCCAAAGTAATCAAGTAATCAAGTAATCATGTGGTATGGAAGACCCCCGGGGAAAAATGCTATATTGAAATTGTAATGTTTATTATTATTATTATTATTATTCTTCCGACATTTCGTGCCCCAATTTCGCCCATTTCCCAAATGCAAAAATGCTTATACTTTTGCACGGACGTCCGGCCTCATCCGAAATTCGATATTTTTGGGTGGTCGCACATGGTCGACGCAGAATGGCGGAATAGCGCCCCCTACAAAGTCCAAAAATGCCCATAGGGAATTTTGCTAACTTTGTCCTATGCTCACAAAATTCGGTACACATATGTATTATACCCACATATGCAAAAAAGCCTCTTGACTTCATGACCTCAACCCAACAGGAAGTCAGCCATTTTGGTTTTGATTTTTCCCGCCTAAAATTAACTCCTCCCACAGCGTTCGCCCGATCAAGTTCAAATTAGGTACGCAACATCTCCAGACCTAGCTGAGCTTAAGTTGTGCTCTGCGCATCCGTAGGTCAAAGGGCGTGTCTGCCAGGGCTCAACTAACTTTGGCGTTCTCGCCATGTACATACGAGTGGCTCTCACGCCCACATACTTCATCCAATCAGCTTCAAACTTGCTGGACATGATGATGGCTCCGCCCTGAACGTCCCGATATATTAACTTCCCACGTAACTCATAGCGCCCCCCGGTGGTAACAGGAAGTGAACTTAAATTCATGAAAAATACATAGTTGACCCCATCAACTTCATTCCACTTCTAAAACATGCAGAACCAGTTGGTGAAGCTACATTATGAACACTGTGAAGCTACGAGTAATGGCGTCCCTGTGGGGGCGTGGCTACCATCAATTCCTCGCCATGAAAATACGTTTGGCTTTTTGATGGCTTTATTGAACACGTATCATCATGAAAATTGATACACAGGTCCAGGGTGGAGACCTCTTCCATCTGATAGGGGTGTCGCTCATGTCGCCCCCTAGTGGAAACAGGAAGTGCCATTTTTTGCATCAACATTGTCCGATTTCCACGAAACTTCACATGTGTGATGAGGGACTGACCCTGAACACACCTGCATGCATCCCATTACTGCCCCCTGGTGGATGAACCATCAACCTCTCATAACTCCTTCATGCTTTGTCCAATTCACTCCAAACTTCACATGACTGATGAGTGGCCGCCCTGAACACACCAGACCACACCAGACCATATGTGTAACTACCTGTGACTGCCCCCTACTGGATGAACGAAACATTGCATTTTTGGCCTCCTTCCAGGTTTTTTCTCACTTTCTGCTTCACGCCACAGCCCCGCCATGCCTCAGGCCCCGCGGTGGCATGGGTGAGCGACGGCCCGCCATCGCCGCTTGCGGCTTTAATTTTTATTATTGTTGCTATCATAATATTAATAATCACTAAATAATTATGAATATGTAATTGTAATATTATTATAATAAATAATAATTAATATTATGATATTACTAAGGTTACAACAAACATTGTTCATCTATAAAATTTGATGAATAATTATGGTAATTTTCATCTTGGGAGTCGTAGTTAACTTCTCTCTTTCTTTCTTTTTTGTGTCCACAGGTTTATAGCTTTGACGGGTTTTTATTTAACAAGGTTGTGGATTTGCTCCATCAGTCAGCTAACAGCCTTTGCAACAGTCAGCTTTTCCACTCTGTACCTTTTAAAGTCTCTTTATTACTGTCATACAGGAATCGCTCTGCAGCCCGTCCTCCGTAACAACTTTAAAACCGATGTGGGAATGCGTGCAGACTCACAAAAAATCATTATCCTGATTACTGATGGAAAATCCTCGGACCATGTATCCTTTGCATCAGAGGACCTGAGAGACAGCGGCATTGAGGTCTACGCTATTGGTATGGCCATTTTAACCTTTTTCAAGTTTGTAAGCCACTTAATCTGAAGAGTATCTTAGTTTTGATTTCCACTGAATCAAACCTGCAGGAAATGTTCTCACAAGTCCACAGGAGGTAGGAAAAACACTGAAGTCACATTAAGCGTGGTCCATTACTGACCTGATGTTGTATTCCAAATGTTTTAAATTGTATTACCAGCTATCACATGTACATATTATACATGTTAGTCAAAAAACAACAACTTTCAGTCTGAACTTATTTGCTGATTTCTGTACAGCAGCAGTCAGAGGTTTGGACACACTGAATCTTTAAGTGAATGGGAATGTGTGTCTACATTTTTGACTGGTACTGAACATCCAAGTTCATTTCTGGAGGGATATTTGGAAATGCACTGTTAACAACCTTACATTTTGTATTGTTCACTGTCAAAAGTAACAAAAATAGATGTTCCTGCATCCCAGCACCCAGAATAATAGTACTGTAATTCTATACATATGTTAATGAAGTCCACCCATAATAGTCTCCAAAATATACTTAAAATGTTCATAAACTACACATACACAGCTGCATTTAATCATAACAGAAACTATTCACTAAATACCAATATGTGCCTCAGTGGCTCTGATTGTGATAGTTTGATTAACAAAGAAGCAGCACAGCCTCAGAAAAGATTTTAAAGTGAATATAAACCATAAAACATTCTGCAGCTACGAAACTACATAATTTTACTAAAAAATAATGAAATGATAGACCTGTGATGGACTGGTCACCACTTTAGGTTGTACCCCCCCCCCCCCCCCCCCCCCCCAACCCTCTAGAGAGGATAAGCAGGTTGGAAAATGAATTAATGAATTAATGAATGTTTTTCACAATGTAAACACAAGCTAGAAAATATATAACTAAATTTGTTGTTAGTATCAGTTAATTTTTTTAAGTTGTTAAATCGATTTAATTATGTTTTAGCTACAATGAACTAAAACCAATGGCACCTGCTATGCTTTGGCAGATGGTCAGCAATGCTGTAAAGTATGATTTCTAGTTAATGGGATTTAAAATGCACAACCATCAGCATGCTCTGTCAATTAAAGTTCAGTTTAAGGAGCAGAAAACCTCTTTAAATAATATTTTACCCACAATTTAGATTCTTTTGTTTTGAGTTTCATTTTTAATCAGTTTTAACTGTACAGTTGTTTTCTCAGGTGTTAAGGATGCTGACAAGTCACAGCTGTTGGAAATCACAGCAAATCCTGCACATGTGTACATGGTCGATGACTTCAATGGACTCCAGCACATTGTGAATGACCTCGTCATAAACATCTGTGCCAACAGCAGCTTAGGTAAGCAAAGAGTCCATCACCATCAAACAGTGATACATGTTAGAACTTCACTGATCCACTGATGTCAGAATCAAAGTTTTTAAAGATGTTGAGCTTCACCTAAATTTTGGATTGTTGCAGTTAAATATCAAGTTGTCTTGTTGCTGGGAAGTACTGCATATTAGTCTATTGCATAAAAAAATACACCTTAAACCAGGTTGTCACTTCAGGTGTTGATGGAGGAAGCTATGAAAGGTACAAGATGTCTTGATACTTGTATCGAGTGTAGAGGACTCTCACTATCAGTGCTTTGAGACTGTAGCCTTCAACATGTCCTGTCTACTTCTGAGGTGTACTGCTTCCACCAGCACCCTGTCCACTAACTCCATCTCTCGCTGGCCTGTTTTTTATTTAATTTTTTTGATTCTGATGCTCCAAAAACTCTATTGCTGCAGCATGAGCAGTTCAACACAGAGTCCACTTTGGCTTTCAAACAATCATTATCTTCTTGCAGGTGGCTCACATTTACAGCTAGTAAATGTATGTAATGTAGTAATGACTGTGTATGGCCAGTGTGTAAAACTATTCCCACATACGCTGATTCAGACAAAATAAACATCTAGCTTGCTGTCTCTCTCTTCTAGAGTCTCCCACTAACGGTCCTGGGTCTGTTCAGTTCACTGCTCTGCTCCAATCTACATTTGAATTTTCTGATTTTCTTTCCAGGACTCCAGACTGAATGTAAACACCAATCACCAGGTAAAAAGAGAGAAAGAGATGGGAATGGGCATGTCCAACTGGTAGGAGACTCCACAGTAGAACCCACTGCAGGGATAATATAAACCTCATCTGGCCTGGGAGCACTTCTGGATCCTCCAGGAGGATCAGCATCTAGAATGGATGGAGTTTGGTTTATGTACTAATAGTCTCAAAACTAATGACTCCCTCCTTCATTCACTCATTAATTACTCATTAATATACAAAATGTATTCAATACTGATCAGAAATCCCAAATTTCAGACACTCACTGATCATCGTCACTTTTATGTCATCCAGTCAGCAGCAGAGTTACTCACCACTAATTCTGTGTCTATAAAATATGATCCATGGATTTGGGGGATTGCTTTCAGGAAGTAGTGTACACAACATGAACACTACTTTGTTGTTCCATTGTGGAACATTTGAGGGATTTACATATTGGATACATTTAAACTCAGTTTACAGACACTCAGACACAGCCTTAGCTTCAACATTTGGTCTCTTTGTGTTGTTTCCCATAATCCTTTGCTCTCCTTCAGGTTTTCAGTGTGACAGTAAGGCCGACATCGTGATGTTGGTCGATGAATCTGGGAGCATTGGCCGTGTAGACTTCATCATGATGAAGTCCTTTCTAATAGAGATAGTCAACATCGTCAACATCGGCCCTGACAAAGTCCAGATTGGTAATATTTTACTACTACTACAGTTCACACCACTGCTCCTGCTGCTATAACTACTACTGTTTGTGTAACGTGTTCAAAATACTAAAATGTTTACATCATGATTTGAAAATATTCAAATACAGGTGCAGGTCCTTTGTTCAAAATTAGCATAAAAGCTGCAAAATAACATGATAGCAAGTGAAGGGAATGGCTGATGTGAGGATAAAAGGAGCATAGCAGCGGTTTTACATGTTTAAGAAGAATAACCACAATCTGCATACAGCCTCTGTTAGTACCAATTATCTCTAAAAACATGCATAAATATTTTAGTAACATTTTTATGTGATTCACCTACATTAAGAATCAGTGCTTCACCCACCAAAGCATACATGAGTAATTCATGGTAGTTATTATTCAGCTTTAAAACAGTCTTTTATCAGGACTCTTATTTCCATGTGGAGATATACTGTATATTCCTTCTGTGTAGGTCCATGTTGGATCAGTTAGCAGGACAGATGTTGTGACTGCACAGACTCTTTGAAGCATACAGAATATCTGAACAACAAGTTCTAGTTAGGAAGGATGTACAACTTGTTGGTTCATCCACATCATTACTGCTACGCTCCAACTCCTGATCCATCGTCTATTGCCTCGGAGAAATAGCCGTATACTCGCACTGTAAAGTTACTCTAATGAAAGCCATGGCCTTTTCCCACCATTCTGTTTCTATGTGTTATCAGTGATAAAACTGGAAGCAATACAATAATTAACTGTATTAATATTCAATTTGAGTTCTGTGTGACAACATTTAGCTTTCTTTATGCAGTGCAGATGGGGACTGACTAACATGCAGAGTCAGACAGTAGACTCGGGGTTATTATCAGACTATTTCAATCAGCAGAGACCAGAGAATGAAGTTAAAGAATGTTTATTATGCAGATGAAATGAATGATTAGGTATTGTCAAGGTCTTTGGCGCTTGGACTCTGCAGGGAGAAGTTTGGAATCGAAGGACTTCAGTCCTGAGCAGCAGCATGATAGAAACCCCCATGGAGTCCAGATACTGGTGGTGGCTGATGACTTCGATCAATCAGTGTCGGGCCAAATCACAACAAAAGTCATCTTGAGGCCCTTTTCAAGTGGAGCAGGACTAGACTGTATTCATTGATTAATTTAGAAAAAGACCCAACAATCCCACATGAGCAGCACTTGGCAACAGTGGCAAGGAAAAACTCTCCTATTCGGGAAGAAACCTCAGGCAGAACCAGGCTCTAGGTGGGCGGTCATCTGCCTCGACCGGTTGGGTTGAGAGGAGAGAGAGCACAGAGACAAACAATGTCAATCTGACTCTGCTGAGACTGATCAGCTGATGAGGTTGAAGTGTTGCACTGAGGAATCTGAGGACTGGGTGGTGATGGGGAGGTGGTGGGTCGCACAAAAACAGCATCAAGAAAGCACCTGAGCAGAGAGGGAGAACATTTATAAAGACAGCTGCAATATGATAGGCTGACAATGAAGGTATGTCACCGTGCTATTGGTTAGACTTGACCAGGTGATGTGAACAGCTGATGTGTCAATTGATGCTCGAGAAATAACAGCAAGGAAATTATGAGCTTTGACGGAGATCAGTATGAGCTGTGAGAAGGATCAGAATGACTAAAGAAGGAGAAATAAAACTATGACGTGAGCTCACAAACAGATGGTCTTCCTGTCTGAACTTTCGCTAAGCTTCATTTGTTTGTCCTACTGGACTGAACTGCTGGAATGGTTCTCTAAGTCTTTTGGTCCCTCTATACGAATGCTAATTAGTACAGACATGCAACGTCTGTTGGTGAGTGTTGGGGCAACCATGATGTTATCGAGATAATAACAAGAATAATAGTTATAAACAAATGCACATGTCAAATTATCATCGTTGATATTCTCATTATCATTTAAAAACAAAGGCTGTGTCAGTGTGTCAGTGTTACACATTTCTGTGTGTTTTCTGCAGGTCTGGTTCAGTTCAGTGACGTCCCAAGGACCGAGTGGGAGCTGAACACCCACCAGACTAATCAATCCCTGCTGAAGGCCATAACCGACCTGCAGCAGATGGGAGGAGGCACCGAGACAGGTGATTTAACATCAGGCTGATCCACACCAGCTTTACACTGAGGGACTGAGGCAGAGGCTCTGATTACATCCACATATAAAACATCTTCAGAACAGAGACTTCAGATTAAATGGATAAAAAGTGTTTTAGTAGGTTTATGATGAAAATTAGATGGATGATAATAGTAATTTGTACTATTGTTGCTCTCCTAATATTATATTATATAATTAATAAATATAAATGAATAATTATAATACTATCATGGTTATTACTATTATGATATTAAGTGTTTGTATCGTACCATGGTGTAATATTATGAATCAAAGATTGCTGGTGCTGTTATAATGATAGTGATTACAATAATTATGATAATGTAATAACATTAAACATTTTAATGAGGATCTCACTAAAGAATTTGAAGCTCAGTGATTGGATGCTTCTGACTGAAATGCATCTTGGGAGTCATAGTTAACTTCTCTCTTCCACAGGTTCATAGCTTTGGTTGTTTGTTTTTTATCATAGACTCAGATATTTTTAACAAGGTTGTGGATTTGCTCCATCAGTCAGCTAACAGCCTTTGCAACAGTCAGCTTTTCCACTCTGTACCTTTTTAAAGTCTCTTTATTACTGTCATACAGGAAGGGCTCTGCAGCACGTCCTCCGTAACAACTTTAAACCCGATGTGGGAATGCGTGCAGACTCACAAAAAATCATTATCCTGATTACTGATGGAGATTCTCAGGACGAAGTAACCCTTGCATCAGATCACCTGAGAGACAGCGGCATTGAGGTCTACGCTATTGGTATGACTATTTTAACCTTTTTCAAGTTTGTAGGCCACTTAATCTGAAGAGTATCTTAGTTTTGACTTTCACTGAATCAAACCTGCAGCAAATGTTTTCACAAGTCCACAGGAGGCAGGAAAAACACTGAAGTCACATTAAGCCTGGTCCATTACTGACCTGATGTTGTATTCCACATTTTAAAAATCGTATTACCAGCTATCACATGTACATATTATACATGTTAGTCAAAAAACTTTCAATCTGAACTTATTTGCTGATTTCTGTACAGCAGCAGTCAGAGGTTTGGACACACTGAATCTTTGAAGTGAATGGGAATGTGTGTCTACATTTTTGACTGGTACTGAACATCCAAGCACATTTCTGGAGGGATATTTGGAAATGCACTGTTAACAACCTTACATTTTGTATTGTTCACTGTCAAAAGTAACAAAAATAGATGTTCCTGCATCCCAGCACCCAGAATAATAAAACTGTAATTCTATACATAGATTAATGAAGTCCACCCATAATAGTCTTCAAAATATACTTAAAATGTTCATAAACTACACATACACAGCTGCATTTAATCATAACAGAAACTATTCACTAAATACCAATATGCGCCTCAGTGGCTCTGATTGTGATAGTCTGATTAACAAAGAAGCAGCACAGCCTCAGAAAAGATTTTAAAGTGAATATAAAATCTAAAATATTCTGCAGCTACAAAACTACATAATTTTACCCCAAAATAATGAAATGATAGACCTGTGATGGACTGGTGACTTCTCTAGGTTGTAAATAATATTTTACCCACAATTTAGATTCTTTTGTTTTGAGTTTCATTTTTAATCAGCTTTAACTGTACAATTGTTTTCTCAGGTGTTGGCGATGTACACTCGTTACAGCTGCTGCAAATCACCGTAAATCCTAAACATGTGTACATGGTCAGGGACTTCAATGGACTCCAGCGCATTGTGAATGACCTCGTCATAAACATCTGTGCCAACAGCAGCTTAGGTAAGCAAAGAGTCCATCACCATCAAACAGTGATACATGTTAGAACCTCACTGATCCACTGATGTCAGAATCAAAGTTTTTAAAGATGTTGAGCTTCGCCTAAATTTTGGATTGTTGCAGTTAAATATCAAGTCGTCTTGTTGCTGGGAAGTACTGCATATTAGTCTATTGCATAAGAAAATACACCTTAAACCAGGTTGTCACTTCAGGTGTTGATGGAGGAAGCTATGAAAGGTACAAGATGTCTTGATACTTGTATCGAGTGTAGAGGACTCTCACTATCAGTGCTTTGAGACTGTAGCCTTCAACATGTCCTGTCTACCTCTGAGGTGTACTGTTTCCACCAGCACCATGTCCACTAACTCCATCTCTCGCTGGCCTGTTTTTTATTTAATTTGTTTTATTCTGATGCTCCAAAAACTCTGATATTGCTGCAGCATGAGCAGTTCAACACAGAGTCCACTTTGGCTTTCAAACAATCATTATCTTCTTGCAGGTGGCTCACATTGGGTTAGTGTCTTAATTAATAATCTTTATTGGTATGAATGTTGCAGTTAAATATTCCCAAAACTAATGATGGTCCTCTCTCTCTCCAGACTCTGTCAGGCTGGTGAATGGGACTAGTCTGTGTTCAGGCAGACTGGAGGTGAAGTCTGAGCAGTCGTGGTCCTCAGTGTGTGAAGCTGACTTTGACCAGCAGGATGCAGAGGTGGTCTGTAGGGAGCTTGGCTGTGGGTCTCCTTCAGTCCTCCAGGGGGCACTCTATGGAGAAGTGGAGGCTCCAATGTGGACCAAAGAGTTCCAGTGTGGAGGCAATGAGTCTGCTCTCCTGGACTGTAGAAGATCAAACTCAACTAGAAGAACCTGCTCACCTGGTAAAGCTGTTGGACTCACCTGCTCAGGTAGAAGAGGAGCTGCAGCTTTGATTTGTCTTCATTTCTGTTCTAATGAAACTCACTTTATTATTTTACTGTTGACTCTCTTGTTTCTGTTCAGAGTTCAGGTTGGTGGAAGGAGCCAGTCGCTGTGCAGGTACACTGGAGCTGAAACATGGAGAGTGGAGACCAGTGGATGACTCTGACTGGACCCTGAAGGAAGCAGCAGTAGCCTGCTCAGATCTGGACTGTGGCTCTGCTGTTTCAACAAGAAGCATAAATAATTCCTTAGATAGATCTTTATGGTGGATCAGCTCCAAGTGTGTTCAGTCTGGATATGCACTGAGGGAGTGTGCATCATCAGATTCCTCTTCCTCCATCGTGGAGCTCATCTGCTCAGGTAAGTCCATCTCTTTCCTTCCTCTGTCACAGTGATAGTTGGTGGTTTCCATTGGACTGAACTGTAAACTTATCCAAGACGACAGCATCCTAAAGGGTAGAGAAGTTAGCTTGTTCCTGGAGGCTCATTGATTCAAACCCCCATAAAAAGCTGATTCAGCCAATCATCTCTCTGTATTTACAGACCTGCTGCTTCAGCCAATCATCTCTGTGTCTCCTACCATGGACGGGGTCTCCGGGGCCCAGCAGCAGGGGTTTCAGGTTCTCCAGGGCTCACGCTTCACCATCAGCTGCTCCGTCCAGCCTCAGTACCCAGGAGGCTCCTTCCAGCTCACCTTCACCTCCTCCAACACAACATACAACTACACCCAGCCAGCTGTCAATCACTCTGCTGACTTCCTGTTTCCTGCTGCAAACCCCGCCCACCAAGGAAACTACAGCTGTGTTTATGGCGTCTATGTTTTTTCTCATAACTTCTCCTCTGAGAGCCGTCTGCTCTCTCTCACTGTCACAGGTAAGCTGAAGCAGAGTGTGAAGCTCAGTCCAACTGAGACGTCACACTGACTTTGTTTCCATATTTGATAAAAAGTCATGAGGCAGCAGGAGCGACCCAGCGACCTACAGAGAGCTGAGTCACAATCTGATGAAGGAGCTGTAAACTGTTTCCTTCCCGGCTTCTTTAACACTATTCAACCATCACAACTGTGTTGTAGTGGAAAGTAAAAGTAGGGGTGTCCTGATACAACTTTTTCACTTCCAATACGATACCGATATTGCAGCCTTGGGTATTGGCCGATACCGATATTGATCCGATACCAATATCAGCATGAATCATACATACTTTTATTACTTATTTTGTAGCGTGGGATGTTAGAAAAGGCTTGATCAAGTGATATTACTCAAACAGGGGTATTGTTTTGTCAACAATGTAGTGGCGGCTAGGCATAATGTAGCGAGGCTCGAGGTGCTCAATTAAGCGTTTAAACCCGACATTACTCACCACAGACAAGGGCTGGTCATCAAGCACAATAAACTGGCCTATCTTTTCTGTTATTGCTAATTCCTTTTTGCCGTCCCGTGGGAGTTTGTCACGCTTTGCAAATGTTTCGGACAGCGTTGGTTGTTTGAGGGAACCGGCGGTTTGTTTCTTCGCCTCTGTGGTCTTGCGTATTAAACTTCCCCTGATCTGTGCCACCACGGGAAACATTACATTAGTTTTGCACTCAGCTGCAACGTCTTTTTCTGACTTTAACGAAAAATACTGCCACACAGCCGACATCACTCCTACTTCTTGCTACTTCTTCTTCTTCGTCTTCTTCGTGCTTATTGCTACTTAGTTAGCAGCAGAACAGTTAGCTCACGCTCACGCTGTTGTTGTGATCACACGGGTTCTGCATGATGGATCCGGGTGCTGCTGGATAGAAGAGCTGGAGCGGATTACTGGAATGGTCTGCTTGTATTAGAGTGCTAATATCGGAGATTTTGGATCCAGTCCGATAAAATCCCATACTTGTTTTTTGGATGATATCGGACTGATATCCGATATCAATATCGGATCGGGACACCCCTAAGTAAAAGTGAAGCCAGATAAGCACTATAATGATAATAAACAGGGCTTTACATGATGAACTCAGAGCTTCACCAGGATCACATCTGATTTAACTGCATGTAAAGATGTTGACTGTTAACAATCAGTTGAATCATTTTAACCAGACAGGAGCTTTAAGGAGAGAATCAGCAGACTTTCATTCATTCTTTCAAAGCAGCTGTGAACACATTAGTGGTTTTTGTTGAACATCATCAGCATACAGAGAGGATCAGATGAACTTATTCTCTAAGAGCTGAATCAACAAGCTGCTTCAGACTTCACTGATTTTAGGAGATTTAACTTCATTAAAGTTCCTGTTTGATGGGAGCTGTTGTAACGCATTACAATGTAACTAACTAACTGATTATTTGACTACTTGTTGCAGCTCTGTTTGGCAGTAAAAGCTTGGTGACATATAGTGTTTCATGCACGCTAGCGGTACTACTGCCTGACCTCTGATGCTAACACAAAGCTAATAGAGAAACACTTATAGACCTGCAGTGATGCTCAGACTCAGTGCAGAACCAACCAAGCAGCCAAAGCTTGTGTGTTGCTTGTCTCCATCTTTCAGAAACAAACTCAGTAAAGTATCGATAATAGTTAACGTCATCAGACAGGAAACCTTTGGACTTATGTTGGTATTGAAACGTGTAGAGTATCTTCAGTCTGCTGCTGACTCTGAGGAACAACAGGTTCTATATGTTATTTTGAGGCAGTAATTATTTGTACAACATGGTGTTATGATGGTCAGGACTCATATTATTTTATCTGATATATTTTTACCCAACATCGTCTGCATTGCTAAGGAGTAACACAAAAGTAATGTAACTAGTAGTGTGATTACTTTCCACAGGGAGGAATTAAGTAACTTAACGAATTACTTTAAAGAAAAGTAATGAGTTATGTATAATATATTACTTTTTTGAGTAATGACCCCAACACTGGCTGTTGTACTCATGATGTCATGTGATCTAATGTGATGACTGAATGTGTCTCATCAGATCCAAAAGATTTCATCATCAGACTGGTCGTCCTGCTGGTGATTCTGCTGATGTTCACCACTGCCGTCTATTTCATCCCGAAGGTACTGAACATGTTTGTTTAGAGGACTGATTGAAATGAAGCACTCAGCCTGTTTATCTTGAACTGAAGAGAGGAATGATGCAGATCTGTGTTGTCATGTCTCTGCAGGCCAGCAGGGGGCAGAAGTCAGACCCACAGGAGAACATCGAGATGGATTGTAATAACCTCAGTGTTTCCAGAGCTGAAGGAGAGCCGGCTGAAGAGGAAGGAGCTCAGGGAGCAGAGTAGGACCTCTGAGGACAAACACAAAAGCTCTTTAATGAAATGAGGCCAACCAGGAAGTAACTTAAAACTGCATTCTATCAAAAGGCCACCAGGGGGCGACCGTTTTGGTGTCAAAAGGACTTCCGTCTCTATACAAGTCAATGGAGAATTCACCAACTTCTCACTTGATTTCTAACCTCAGTAAACGTTTTCAAAATGTGTTTATGGTCTCAATCGCTAGTTTAAAGCCTTCTTCAATGCAGTATGATGTTCATTTGGGACATTTTGGCCTCCCTG
The DNA here is from genome assembly GCF_963691925.1 of Scomber scombrus. Lineage (NCBI taxonomy): Eukaryota > Metazoa > Chordata > Actinopteri > Scombriformes > Scombridae > Scomber > Scomber scombrus. The sequence continues at coordinate 24,371,185 of NC_084990.1, forward strand.
ATTTTATATGTGACGATAAAGCAGGGTATGCATTAGGGCGTGGCTACGTGGTGATTGACAGGTTGATTGGTTCACAGGTTCAGGAGGGCGCCTCATGCTCCTCCTGATGCCCATATAAGTAGAATCCATGTTTTTATTTTTCCCAGCATGCACCTGAAATGTTCAAGATGGCGCTGCTCAGATCCGATACTATTGGCCTCCGAGCAGCAGTCCACAAAACAATGGGTGACGTCACGGATGTTACGTCCATGTCTTAAATACAGTCTCATGTGTTTCAGGGATTAACGTCACATTGGACGATTCTGCACATCATGATTAATGAGTTACCAGTGCTTCACCTGGTCTGCTATGACCAATAGCTTATAGTGGTTCATGTTAACAAGCTTTATAGACATAAACATGTATAACAGGCATCGCTGGTTCATTTAGCTGATTTTATGACTCTTTTCTTCATGAGGTACTTTTACACTTGTTTTACGACTGTTTATCAGAAGTTAGTCTCACTTTAAAACACTGGGGATAAAAACTGTTTTGCAAATGTTTATGAGGGAAACACATCAACTCATTTGTTAGAATTCCAGGATAAAGATAAATGAGTTTAAAGTGGATTATAAACATATTTTTTCTTTGTTTATAAGTAAACTCCACAGGTCAGCCAACTCAGGAAAAACAAACCTCACACGTCTGCAAAACTGTCACATAATACTCAGTTATCTGTATATAGTTTATTTTGTCATTATTAACTCGTGTGAACAGCTGTTACTTTTTTTACTTAAAGATTTCCATCAATTGAGAGTTTTAACTTTTTTCCTTCACTGCCGTTTTTATACTGTGTGTTTGAGCATAAAATAGTTTCATACAGCTGATATGTAATCTTTGTTTTTTTAATACTTTTGTTCTTTGAGTTAAAAATTCAATAAAAGCATGAAGTCGAATCAAATGTTTGATGTATGTCTTTCTGATGAGTCAGTTTACAAAAGAAGCAGAAGCATTAAGTGATAGTTAATAACTAGTTTACTGATCATTTATAATTTAGATTAACTTCTGGGTTGTAAGCAGGAGGCCGACATTCAAATCCTGACTCGTGCTCCCGAATTAAATCAACGATATGACGTCAAGTTTTCAACCAGATTTTACGTCTGTGTTTTTATATGTAACTTCTTTCAAAGACTAAAGCTGGCAGATTAATCTCTCTGATTCAGACTTTCAACATTTCACATCTTTATTATGACAGCTTGAAATCACATAAACAAACAAATGTAAAAACTTCAACACATTTCACAAATATAATATAAACAGATTCATCTTCATTGACCTGAAAACAAAAAATAAATAAAGCATCAGTGCAAAATATTCTTATTTAATCTCCGACTTTTCTGTGCTGATGTGTCAAAGGTTCATTATCTCTGCAGCTGTGAGCAGAAGCCTCCCTGCTGCTGCTGCACACAACAGAAGTGAAGCTGTGGATCAGATAATGTCACTCTGAGCATTTCTTGCATTAAAAAAAAAAAAAAAGCTTTAATATTAACAGTCTGCTCAAAACTGTCTCACTGCACTGTGATACGACGACTGATAAAAGAAAAATAGGATAAAACATTTTTAAAAAACAAAACAGCAGCATGGACATTAAACACAGCAAATACAAAAACACTGATATAAATTATTAACTATTAACAAAGAAATTATACATCAAAGTGTTCAGTGCGTCTTTTTTTCCACAGGAAAATGACGACACGTAGAGAGACTCTGATCTGTGGCATGAAGCCGCAGTTAGCCGCAGTTAGCCGGGAGTCACTGTGAGTCTGAGCTGCCTCCGCTCTCTTTCTGCATCAACAATGTGAAATCAGCTGTGTGGCGTGCCGTGCACTCTGAAGCGGTACATGCACGTGTACTCCGGGTGGCCCCAGTTGGACAAAACCTGCACCTCGATGATCTGGAAGGTTTGCTCGTTCTCCTCCTGACGAAGAAAGACAACAATGATAAAGTATGGTGTCATCAGCGTATCTGTGCACTTTGAATATGATCTGATAATAATAATAATAATAATAATAATAATAATAATAATAATTAAAGCTGCAATCAGTGATGAACGGGCCCTCGCCCCCCCCCCACCCCGCCGTGAAAGAGCGAAACACAGAGTGAATGTGAAGTCGGTCGGATTAAATCTGCAGGAGGAGTTCGTTAAAGTACGAGGCGTGGAAATGGCAACAATAAGCGCTCAAATTGAAATAAAAATGTCCGACTTCCTGTTGGAGTTAGCGTGTGGGTCCAAGAGACTTTTTTGTGAGAGTCGTTATGATTCATATGAAAAATGTTCAATTTTAAATAAAAATGTCCCGACTTCCTGTTGGAGTTAGTGCATGCTCGAGAATTTCCGCTGTGGCTTTGACCCGGAAGTGAAAGGAGACGTCGTATTAACCTTTCAGGTGCATGCTGGGAAAAATAAAAACAGGGATTCTACTTATATGGGCATCAGGAGGAGCATGAGGCGCCCTCCTGAACCTGTGAACCAATCAACCTGTCAATCACCACGTAGCCACGCCCTAATGCATACCCTGCTTTATCGTCACATATAAAATCAGGGAGGCCAAAATGTCCCAAATGAACATCATACTGCATTGAAGAAGGCTTTAAACTAGCGATTGAGACCATAAACACATTTTGAAAACGTTTACTGAGGTTAGAAATCAAGTGAGAAGTTGGTGAATTCTCCATTGACTTGTATAGAGACGGAAGTCCTTTTGACACCAAAACGGTCTCCCCCTGGTGGCCTTTTGATAGAATGCAGTTTTAAGTTACTTCCTGGTTGGCATCATTTCAGAGGACCAGAACTCCCCGCCTGGTGTTAACTGAGGACGCAACTCACCCGGAGGACTGATAGGATTTGAGTTTGATTAATCTAAAAGTAGTCCTAATAAAGTAAGCACATTAAGGTGTTTAGTGTTACTGCTTCACTTGTAGTCAGTTGGAAGTATTTCAAACAAACAACGTTAGTATTGATTGGATCAGATTAGATAATTGACCCAGCAACAGTGAAACTGTTTGTGAAGCTCTGCTGTCTCTACTCACAGTGACTGAGTAAGTCTGCAGAGCCTCTCCGTCCTCGTCGTAGGTGAACGAGCCCAGCAGCTTCCCCTTCTCCTGCCTCTCATCATCCAGACCCTAAAAAACACAGTTCACACTTTCACACATCAGCTTTAACAACACGTTTTCCTCTCAGGCTGAAATGTGACGCCAGAATATACAGAAAAGGAAACATAACTGACATATTTCAAAAAGTATTTAGTATTTATTTATCACATTTAATATGATCAGTTTAACATTGGACCATAATAAAATGTCTTTTATAGAGAAGAATAAAGTCTCTGCTCTCTGAAAGCTTCATTAATCCTCTGAATCAAGCAGTTTCTGGTCGTATTTTGCTTCCGTCACATTTTTACTCACTGTGGTCTCATTGTTCTCTGCAAAGTGAAGTCCTGCACCTCTTTAGATTCAGGACAACCATGGCTATAGGCTGATATAACTCAATTATGTCTTCATGCAGTATAACAACATTTAAAAACTAGAAAACTCATTAGAAAAAAGAAAAACGGAAATTGAATTTCTCAGATTTTATCGTTTTAAAAAGTGAAAAAATAAGGAATTCGTGTATACAACACATGTTCAGGTACCCTCAAGCCTAAGGAACATAAGACAAATATTGGTGGTGGCACTAAGTTCAAAGAATCTTCACATTTTGAGACCTTATTTGATGTTTGGAATTCCAGGTGTCCTGCACCTCTATGGGTTCAGGACAACCATAACTAAAGCCAAATGTAACTCAACAATGTTTCCTGAGAAGTATAAAATATTGTTGTACTCATATAACCTTTTTATAAAGTCCTCACTTTATAAAAAGGTCCTTTTATATGACTTTATATGAGTCATATAATAATATAAAAGCAGGATGATACTGTTCTAGTGGGTTGAAGCTCATATTGAAGTCATTTATAAAGGACTTTAACTAAAGATTAGTTTCATTATAATTCACACTGATGATTAGTTTTTACTTTAATAAAGTTGATTAGTTGTAAAATAATCAGAAAATAAAGATAAATAATATAAAATGAAAAAAATATAATTCCAGATCAAACAACTAAATTTAAGACATTTTTAGGGTTAGTGGGTTTTTAACTCTGAGGTGAGAGAAGTTAATTAACTGGTTTTTGGCGTTTCTTTGTATTCTTCTGTGACGGGTCAGAATAAGAACAGTATGTGAGAGTTAACAGTAATATATAAAGATCCAAACTGCGTCTCTCTCTCTCTTACGTAAACGCTGAAGTCTCGGGGGGCGCTGTGCAGCGTCCTGCTGGGGGCCAGGTTCTTGGGGATGTGCTCCAGGGAGAAGGCGCTGGGAAGGATCCTCATGGAGAGCCGGATCACCAGGAAGCCTGTAGAGCCTCTGAAGGCCCAACAGTTCCCTGGATGGACGTCCGGCTGCAGGAGACACGAGGGGACGTCTGACTTAGAGCTTAGACCCCGTCTGTTCCTTCTTTAATTCTGTCCTTTCATTCCCTCTTTCCTTCCTTCCTCCCTCCTTTCCTTCCTTCCTTTCTTCCTTCCTTCATCCCTCCCTCCTTCCTTCCTTCTTCCTCCCTCCTTTCCTTCTTACCTTCCTTCCTTTCCTCCCTCCCTCCTCTCTTTCTTTCCTCCCCCTACCTTCCTTCTTCCTCCCTCCTTTCCTTCTTACCTTTCCTTTCCTTCTTACCTTTCCTTCCCTCCCTCCTTCCCTTCCCTCCCTCCTTCTCTCTTTCCTCCCCCCTACCTTCCTCCCTCCCTTCTTACCTTCCTTCCTTTCCTCCCTCCCTCCTTCTCTTTCTTGACTCAAAGACAACAGGAGGGTTAAATAAAGCTAAACAACAGAATAATCATACAAAAGATTTCACAATGGAGGTGTGAGAGTGTGTGAGTGTGTGTGAGTGTGTGAGTGTGTGAGTGTGAGTGTGTGTGTGTGTGAGTGTGTGTGTGAGTTACCTGGATCACAGCTCTTGGAGACTGAGAGAAGTACCACAGCGGAAGCCCGAACAGACTGAGCAGAGCCGCCTTCGTCTCGTACGTCTCTGAGCAGCGAGTGCTGAGGACGCTGCCGCCTGCAGGACGACATCACAGTGGTGTAACCATAAAAACAAAGTCCACTTAAATATACTGTAGGTGATAAAATATGTATCATTCTTTTGTGGTTACACCATTTGACATTTTCAGGAGCATTCAGTCTTACTTTTGGTAAAAAATGGTGTAAATGTCATTTCAAATGATATAAAACCAACAAAAATACTAAATGTACATTTTAACAAACCTGATGCTGCTTTTAAATCTAGTTTAACTGATTTATGAATTCATCATCATAATAATAATGATGATAATTTAATAATCGTGTGCAGAGACGTGAGAGAAATGGCAGCGTTAGTCTCTGACCTCCAGACTCCAGCGCGTAGTCGGCCCGGCCGGTTCGGTCCTCAGAGAACAGACGCAGAGCGCTGTTCACCATCTGCTGGACGTCCTGCAGAGACACGTTCAGTACAAGGTGAACGGACTGAAACACTTTCACATTCACACACTGAAGCTTCAGCCTTCAGGAGCAGGAAAGAGTGTTTATAAAGATAGTAGAACTATATAAAGATTAAATATTTAGTACTAAACTTCCAATTGGAAGATTGGCGGTTTGATTCCCGGCTCCTCCAGTCCACATGTCGATGTGTCGATGGGCAAGACACTTAACCCCTAATTGCTCCCGTTGCTGTGCCAACGGTGTATGAATGCGAGTGAATGGTTAACTTCCTCTGATGTGCAGGTTGGCACCCTGCGTGGTAGCTGCTGCCATCAGTGTATGAATGTGTGTGAATGAGTTGTAGTGTAAAGCGCTTTGAGTGGTCGAAAAGACTAGAAAGGCGCTATATAAGTACAGTCCATTTACCATAGTATAACTATATAAAGATTAATATTTAGTACTAAAGGAAGGAGATTCCAAACGCTTCCCTCATGATTGCACGATTTCCCCAACTGCACAAACAAGTGTTAAGTGTTAAAAGTGTTACTGCAACTGCACAACATTTTTTTTTAAATCAGGTTTTTGGAGCATTTAAAATCACCTCCTGTGTGACGGCGGCCCCTGAAGCCCCCGAGGCCCTCTTGGCCCCCGTGGCCCCCGAGATCTGCAGGCCGGCCTCTCTGATCGTCTCCTCGCTGCCTCGCTGCTGCAGCTGCAGGCTGACGTTCTGCAGGATGCGGAGCTCCAGCGAGGACAGCGCCTCCTGCAGGTCGACACCGCTGACGTAATGCTGAGACAACCAATGAAGGAGAGACTCACTGGAGGCTCCGCCCACTTCCTGGTTCCCATAGACCAACAGCTGAAACGCCTCCTGGACCTGAGCAGAGACCTGAGGAGGAGGAGGAAGAGGAGGAAGGAGAGGAGGAGACAGAGGAGGAGGAGGAGGAGGAGGAGGGGGGGACAAAGTAGGAGGAAGAGGAGGAGGAGGAAGAGAGAGGAGGAGGAAGAGGAAGAGGTATTTTTATTATTTATTTTTAATTTGAGTTTTTACTATTTTTAATAATAATAATAATTATCATCATCATCATCATTATTATGATGTAGAGTACTGCTCTCAGCTCTGTTCTCCGTGTGTTTATGAAGCTGTGAAGTTTAAATATAAAGTTAAATTAAAACCCAGCAGCAGGTTTCTGTCTCACCGTCTGCTCGAGTCCTTCGAGTCCTTCGAGTCCTTCGAGTCCTTCGAGTCCTTCGGTTCGTCGGCAGTCGGACAAACCGTCGACGTCTCGCCTCACGTCCTGCAGCGCCGCCTCCAGCCGGGAAACCTCTGCCAGCAAAGCATCATGGGACGGACGGTCCACACCAACACTGAGACACAGTCACATAAACTGCTGCTGAGCTCATTCATTCATTCGGCTGCTGCAGTAAACAGTCAGTGTCCTAACGGTGTAACCGGGATTCATTCATAAAGGTCTTATATACGAAGATCTGGAATAAATATTATACACTTAAATTATTTAGAAAAAATGTGATGTGTCAAATGGTGTAACCACAAAATAATGATAAATATTACATATTTTATCACCTACAGTGTATTTAAGTGGACTTATACTAATAATGACTTCATTTAAACATGTAAATGGTTCCTGATCTCCATGGTAACCAGAGTAAATGTAATATGTAGAACAATTGTATTCCATTACCTTTATTTAATATAAAGTTATAATGTAAGATCATGCCAAACTAGTTGATATGGTGTTTTATTGACAATTTACTGTTTTTAAGCAAGTTGAATTATTTGGTACAAGGTTTCTATGGTTACACCACTTAGACATTTTTGCCATAATCCTCTAATATATTCTCTCTAAATGGATTAAAAGCAGAAATTTGATGTTGGGTCCACAAAAAAGGATGTGTGAAGTTATTCATACGTTTATTTTCACATTTTAACCCTTTAAATTTGACACATTTAGTTTAAATCAAACAGAGGAAGAGGAGGAGATGCTGAAGGTTACCTGACAGCAGCTGGAAGTGTTGTAGGTGAAAGTTCAGCTTCCTGTCTCCGGTGGACCTGCTGTACATCATCATCATCATCATCATCATCATCATCATCATGTGACTGTTGCTCATATATAATATATAAACACATTATGAGAAGCGTGTGTGCACCTCTGTGTTGGCAGCGAGCGTCTGCAGCTGCAGCTCCAGCTGATCCAGACGAGACGTTTGGCTCTGATGCTGCATCGAGTCCTGCTGTCGGTCCTACACACACACACACACACACACACACACACACACACACAGAGACACACACACACACACAGAGACACACACACACAGAGACACAGAGTCACACATACACACACACACAGAGTCACACACAGAGTCACACACAGAGTCACACACAGAGAGTCACACACACACAAAGTCACACACACACACACAAAGTCACACACACACACACAAAGTCACACACACACACACAGATAGTCAGACAGACAGACACAGACACAGACACAGACACAGACACAGACACAGACACAGACACAGACACAGACACAGACACAGACACAGACACACACACACACACACACACACACACACACACACACACACACACACACACACACACACACACACACACACACACACACACACACACACACACACACACACACACACACACACACACACACACACACACACACACACACACACACACACACACACACACACACACACACACACAGACATAATTGGGTTGTGAAGAAGAAAACAATGACATAGAATTAACAGAATAGTAAAGTAGTAAAACTAAAATAATAAATTCTAAATGAGTTGTATTGTTGCTCTTTATAAACACAGATTCTGTTCTGGTTCTGATCTCCAGGTTCTGACCCGTTCTCGCTGCCGTCTCTCCTCATCCAGCCGGCTGCTGATGTCAGACATCTGCTGGTCCATCAGTCCGCTGAGCCACGGCTCCACGTCCCCACGCTGCTGCTGCAAGCTGAGGAAGGGAGGGAGAAGGGAGGGAGGAAGGAAAGGAGGGAGGAAGGAAGGAAGGAAAGGAGGGAGGAAAGAAAGAAGGGAAGAAAGGAGGGAGAAAGGAAAAGGAAGGAAAGAAGGACAGAGGAAAGAAGGAAGGAGGGAGGGAGGAAAGAAAGAGGGAGAGAGGAAGGAAGGACAGAAGGATGGAAGGACAGAAGGAAGAAAAGAAAGAGAAGGAGGGAGGACAGACAGAAGGAAGGAGGAAAGAAGGAAGGAAGGAGGAAAAAAGGAAGGAAGGAAGGTAGGAGGGAAGAAGGAAGGACAGAAGGAAGGAAGAAAGGGAGGAAAGAAGGAACAGTCAAAACAGACATTCACTCTAAAGGCAGAGAGAATCAAAGGGAGGAGAAATCATTTTACATTCCCTCTTATTTATCGTAATAAAACACCTGAGCTGCTGCAGGTCTGTGTAGAGCTGCAGCATCTCTCGGTGCCTCTGCTCCTCTCGCTGCCCTCCGGCCTCCACGCGCTCCCACAGCGCCGTCAGACTCCGCTCCAGCAGGGCGAGCCGACCAGAGTCGTCACCCGCCGCTGCTTCCTGTCAGTAGAATATGTTTATTGTTATTGTACAAACAACGAAACTGAAATGCAATAATAATAAATAATAAGCAAGCCTAAAACATTCAAGCCAATGCGGAAGTAAGTTAAAGCTGCATTCTATCAAAAGGCCACCAGGGGGCGACCGTTTTGGTGTCAAAAGGACTTCCGTCTCTATACAAGTCAATGGAGAATTCACCAACTTCTCACTTGATTTCTAACCTCCGTAAACGTTTTCAAAATGTGTTTATGGTCTCAATCGCTAGTTTAAAGCCTTCTTCAATGCAGTATGATGTTCATTTGGGACATTTTGGCCTCCCTGATTTTATATGTGACGATAAAGCAGGGTATGCATTAGGGCGTGGCTACGTGGTGATTGACAGGTTGATTGGTTCACAGGTTCAGGAGGGCGCCTCATGCTCCTCCTGATGCCCATATAAGTAGAATCCATGTTTTTATTTTTCCCAGCATGCACCTGAAATTTTCAAGATGGCGCTGCTCGGATCCGAAACTATTGGCTTCCGAGCAGCAGTCCACAAACCAATGGGTGACGTCACGGATGTTACGTCCATTTCTTATATACAGTCTATGGTTCAGATTCACTCAGTGTCATTTTAAGACCTCAGAAATGAAAAGTTTTGTAAATCCTGTGTTACTCCTGACGGCCGTGGCGTAGCAGAGCGAAGGCCCGTTCATCGCTGCTTGCAGCTTTAATTTGTATTTATTTCACTATGTTTTTAAGGATTGTAATAAATGTGTGTTGTGCTTTAGTTTTGGGGGTGTGGACTGTTTAGATGCAGGAACTGAATTAACAGAAGACATTATATATTATTATTATTTAACCCTCCTGTTGTCCTCGAGTCAAGGAAGGAAGGGAGGAATGAAGGAAAGAAGGACAGAGGAAAGAAAGAGACGGAGGGAGGAAGGGAGGGAAGAAGGAGGGCGGGAAGGGGGATGGAGGAAGGAAGGAAGGAAGGAAAGAAGGAAAGAAGGACAGAGGAAAGAAAGAGACGGAGGGAGGAAGGGAGGGAAGAAGGAGGGCGGGAAGGGGGATGGAGGAAGGAAGGAAGGGAGGAAAGAAGGAAAGAAGGAAGGTAGGTAGGGGGAGGAAAGAAGGAAGGGAGGGAAGGAAGGAAGAAAGGAAGGAACAGTGAAAACAGACTGGGAGGACGACAGGAAGGTTAAATCTCTGTGTGACGTACTTCTTATGAACAGCTGATAGAACAGTGTTGGTACCTCCTCCTCAGCTGTGTGTGTTGCTGCCGGTCGGAGCGGCTCCGTGAAGCTCTGCGCCTCCTTCTCCGCTGCGCCTCCTCCTCCTGCTGATCGGGTCGATAGATAGACGGAGGAAAGGCCGGAGACTTCAGACACCGCCGTCCTCCACTCGGTGATGTTGACGGCTGGAAGGACGGACTGTAGAGCAGCCGGACCGAACCAACACAGACCTGAGGGCGGGGGGGGGGGGGGGGGGGGGGGGGGTGGAACCATAAACAGCGTCTGATATAAAACTTCCAACATTTCTATAATAAGACGAGCAGAGGGCCTGAAGGTGGAGCTAAATATTTACACTATGAAATGTTTGATTAATAATCAATAATGTGGATTTAATGATAAAGTGAGTTAAAGGTTAATAACAGAGCAGCTAGAACAGTCTGTTAACCCTCCTGTTGTCCTCTAGTCAAGGAAGGAAGGGAGGAAGAAGGAAGGATGGAAGGGAGGGAGGAGGGAAGGATGGAAGGGAGGGAGGAGGGAAGGATGGGAGGGAGGAAGGAAGGATGGAAGGGAGGGAAGGAAAGGAGGGAAGGAAAGAAAGAAGGGAGGGAGGAAGAAAGGGGGATGGAGGAAGGAAAGAAGGAAGGGAGGAAAGAGAGAAGGAGGGAGGAAGGACAGACGGAAGGAAGGAAAGAAGGAACAGTCAAAACAGACGGGCTTCATTTGACCCGGGAGGACACGAAGGTAAAGTTCAGATATGTATTCTCCTCTTAGTTTTGGCCCTTAATACTTGATCAATAAATATCAGGTCAAAAATACAACATGGGTGCAAGACTGAAATAAGACATTAAATCCAATAATCATCCCGTCATTACTCAGGTTTTGCAGAGATTCTTTCATCTCTAGAATAATATGCTTTGTTAATGTAATTAAAGATGATTGTTTGTAATGTTGCAGAAACTCACTGAAGAGCAGCAGCAGAGGGACGAGAGCCAGAAAGAGTCTGAGAGGAAACCTGCAGGAGATAAAACCACTGATGATATAATGATTCCTGAGTTCAGAGAAACTTTCTGTTAAATATGAAGAATGTTCAGCTGCAACTTTCCATTTTCCTCCAACTTTAAAAAAAAAAAAAAAACACTTTTAGGATTTTCAGATTTAAGCCTCAACAAATTAAATGAAACTTGCCGAGTCAGGAGGAAGCTGGTGGTCATGTGACGCCATCGTCTGCTGAGCCACCTGAACGCTTCCCCTGCTGTCTTACCTGCACACACACACAGACACACACACACACACACACACACACACACAGAACTGAATCTTACCAACACTTATTATCACTGAGCCTGCTGTGAGAATAATTAACAGCAGACGAAGAGTCAGAAAAAGCCCAAAATCCAACATGAAGCTCCGACACACAAATAAAAACATGCTGCATCTCAAGAAGAAGAAGAAAAGCAGAAGAAGACTCAGAGAGGAAGTTTATCTATAAACACGGTGACGCAGCTTTGGACCTGCAGAGCGTCCGGCGCTCCGGGTCAGAAGCCAAAGAGCCGACGCTGCTCTGAGAGTCAGCTGCAGGAGGCAAACACACGTCACCTTAAACACCTTTAGTTATATTAGTATGAACGTAATGAATTAAGATGAGTCAGGAAGTCACTGAAGGATCGACTGCAGAGTTTTAAAACCTTTTTAAAAGCAACACTTGATTCAATTTAATACCTTTGATTTCATGAAGCTGCTCAAAGAATGACCCTAACCCATGATTGGGTCATGTTACCGACGTTGCCATGGAGACCGACAGACGGGGGAAGTTTTAATCAATAAAATCAATCGATGAAGAATAATAATAATAAACTGTGTGTGCAGATTACGATTCATTAAAAAAAACACAACAAACAGACTAATAACTAATGCAGGGATCTCTGGTTACCATGGAGACGACTGATTACCTGCCGCCCAAAGCATAGACTGAACGTGACCCTTCAATTTCTGTGGAGCGACACTTAAATATCCTTCTTTAGTCAGAACCTGCTGATGATAATCAATTAATAATAAATCCTAAAAACCTACATGAAGTGTTTAAATGGATTAAAGGACGAGTTAATGTTCTTCTTTCCTTCTTCCATCCCCCTTTTTTCCTTCCTTCGTCCCTCCTTCTGTCCTTCCTCCCTCCCTCCTTCCCTTCTGTCCTTCCTCCCTCCCTCCTTCCCTTCCTTTCTTCCTCCCTCCTTCCTTCCCTCTTTCCATCCCATCCCCCTTTCTTCCTGTCCTCCTTCCCTCCCTCCTTCCTTCCTGTTTTCCTTCCTCCCTCCCTCCCTCCTTCCTTCCTTCCTTCCTTCCTCCCTCCCTCCCTCCTTCCTTCCTTCCTTTCCGTCCTCCCTCCCTCCTTCCTGTCCTTCTTCCCTCCTTCCTTCCTCCCTCCCTCCCTCGAGGACAACAGGAGGGTTAAGACACTTTAAAAATGTTCCTTTCTATATTTAAATTGCTGTAAAGTGTTTTTTCTTTTATATTTTTAACCTGTAAACACAGAAGCTCCAGATCAGCCGCGACACACAGGAAGCCACAGAGGAGGATGAGGATGAAGATGAAGATGAAGATGAGGTGACAGTGTTTGTCTCTGAGCGTAGTTTCTCCTTACAGTCGTCACAGTGTTTTTAACCCACGGACACATTAAATAAAACTTCCTTTATGGAAGTGAAACCAACTTCAATGTTTCTTTCTGCTGCATTAAAAGTTGAGTCAGTTTAAAGCAGCACAGAAGTAGAGATGATGCAACTTCAGCTTTGTGCTTCTGAGTAAGAATTTAATTGTTTTATAGTCTATTTTATTGCATCGGTTTTACATTTTTATTTAACACTATTTTATACGTTTTATCTTTAAATCTCTCATTTTTGACGAGCTTTCATTTTACTTTTCTTTTGTCTTTTTAATTTATTTTAACCTTTTTATAACTCCCAACTTTTAATAAACCTTTTCTCTTACTGTCTTATTTGTTTAATTACTTGTCTTTTAATTTGTTCCATCGTCATTTTCTTCCTGTTGTCACTTCTGTCTTTCTATCAGCTGAGAAACACTTTGAACATGAACCTGTAATAAAGCTGCTGCATAAAGAAAAGTTTCAAGTTTCATTTTAAAAAACAAAAACTTAATAAACTCACACAGAGATCCGTTGGGCCGGCGCTCCTTCATGTCTCCACAGCGGCTGAACCGAGCTGCAACAGAGAGGAGAGGCAGTCAGATACAGCTCGACAGAGGGGGGGGTGGGGGTGGGGGGGGTGGGGGGGGTATTTGCATTTTTACCAGGGAAACAACCAAAGCAATAAACAAACAGGGTGCAGCACATTTGTTTGGGAAGGAAATGCAGCAGGTGAGGAAGTAAGAGTGATAAATAAAAACCCAGAAAGCAATCAAAGTTAAGGGTCAGAGCTGCAGAGGAGAGATTAGTTATTTAGATTATTATTATTATTATTATTATTATTATTATTATTATTATTATTATTATCATTATTATTATTTATTATTATTATTATTAGAGAGGAAACTCATTAAGTTAGTGGAGGATGGACACCAGGTCTGTGGAGGAAGAGTTGTGTTAGTCAGCTGAGAACAGGAAGAAAAGAGTGATGAAGAAAAAGATCTACAGCTTTTTATTCTTTATATTTATGCTATACATCATCATCATCATCATCATCATCATCATCATCATCATCATGAAGGCTCAAAGTTTCTCCTCAATGACCCGAACACTTCAAAGACTTGGTCTGAGATTCATTCACAAATCATTTCAGAGAAGTTTGTGTGTTTAAAAAGTCAGGCTGCTGTTTGGTTTATAGAAGGATTCTGATTGGCTGTCAGGCTGCTGTTTGGTTTATAGGAAGGATTCTGATTGGCCTGTCAGGCTGCTGTTTGGTTTATAGGAAGGATTCTGATTGGCTGTCAGGCTGCTGTTTGGTTTATAGGAAGGATTCTGATTGGCTGTCAGGCTGCTGTTTGGTTTATAGGAAGGATTCTGATTGGCTGTCAGGCTGCTGTTTGGTTTATAGGAAGGATTCTGATTGGCTGTCAGGCTGCTGTACGGTTTATAGGAAGGATTCTGATTGGCTGTCAGGCTGCTGTACGGTTTATAGGAAGGATTCTGATTGGCTGTCAGGCTGCTGTACGGTTTATAGGAAGGATTCTGATTGGCTGGTCATGTGGTTTCTCTGAAAGAACATCTGTGGGTCTTTATGCTGCAGATAATAAACACCTCAATACTGTGATGTCACTTCAGAGCTGCAGGTTTGTGACTCTGGAGAGGAAAGCCCCCCCCCCCCTCCACCCCCTCCCTCTTCACCACCACCACACAGTCGGTACCTGCGTGTGTGTTGACCTTTGAGCTCAGCCCCCCGACACACCTGCTGCCAGCTGTGTGTCAGCAGGGAGCCGCAGCAGGCCGCAGCTCTCCTGACACACAGCACAGAGGAGACAACCACAGCTGCAGCACATCTGGAGGAGTCAAACCACACGAGTCAGAAAGAAAGAAAAGAGGAAGGAGGTCTGTGTGTGAATCAGCATCGATCTAGAGAGAAACCTCAGAGTGAGACTTCAGCTTGACTTTAAAATCTCACAGACAGACACAGAGAGAGAGAGAGAGAGAGAGAGAGAGAGAGAGAGAGGAGAGAGAGAGAGAGAGAGAGAGAGAGTGAGAGAGAGAGAGAGAGAGAGGAGGAGGAGATGAGAGAGAGACAGAGAGAGAGAGAGAGACAGTAAGTTTAAAGAAGGATTCATTCTGCACATCTCCAGCTCTGCATTTACATTCTGAGGAGGAAGAAGAGGAATATCTTTTCATTGATTTCCAGTTAAAAACTTGTTATTTATCGTCCACTGGTCCGTTATGCAGCCGCTCAGGAGTGATTTCAACATGTTGAGGTTAAAAGGTAAAGTTTTAAAACATCCTAAAGAACCAAACTGACACACAGCACAGTTCTCTGCTGTCTGTTAAACATCTGAATGTGCTCTAATTATATTCTATCCAAATCCTATCACATTTTATGAGATAAAATAGAATCAGAGCTGAATGATTCTGAGAAATTATCTAATTGTGATGATTTTTTACTGATATCACAGTGAATATTAGAGTTTACATCATCACATCATTATGTAATCAGGGAAGCAGCCAAGCAGTGTTGTTATATTATTAATGATCTGATGATCTGATGTTATGTTTTAGATAATTACACACTTTAAGATTTCCTGCAGGTTTGTTAGATTTCACTTAAATGACAGAAACTAGTAAAAAACTCTCTCCCTCTCCCTGTGCGTCTCTCACCTTGTCCCGGCTCTTGTGACTCCGGTCTCGGCAATACACGGTGGAGGTTTTCCTTGGTCTCGAGGCTCGGAGCGTCCTTCGGAGCCGTTACGAGAAGGAGCAGGAGGTGTATTTAGAGGAGCAGGAGGTGTACTTGGAGGAGGGGGAGGTGATGGAGGAGACGGGCTCACAGTCTCTGCAGTAAACTCTGCTGGGCGTCTGGACCGGCTGTTTTGACACTCGAGCTGTCGGAGCACAATCAGAGAGCGTGCTGCCTGCTGGGACGGAGCCCGGGCGCGGACGAGGACGGTGCTTTCTGTAGACGACAGGAAGTGACATCACACTGGTATAATATTTTGAGTGTTAATATTTGTGGTTTTACTAACAGCATTGACTTTGTCACTAATTACTCTCCCATGCAGAGTTTCTGCTGTAACTCAATATGTTTGTTAACTTCTTCCAACTAGAACCTCTAACTCCATCAGATCACAATTCTGATCGTCCAAACTCTCCATTAAGACACAAAACCCTCATTTTAAATCCTGCTGTCTTCACCTGTTAGTGCACTTATTCTTAGTAGATCACCACAAAACACACACTAACCACACAGTTTACCTACTCTGTATTATCTTAGTGAATCAGACCTATATACTCCAACATTTAAAAATGATTCTTTCAAGTGTCGTTACAGGACGAGAGAATTTTATGTATGATCCGACCTTTGGGATCAACATCGTGGTCCAGACCTGAAACACCAGAAGAAGAAGAAACATTTCTGTCAGCTGATCCAGGATCATGTGACCCGAATCAGCTGTTTAAGTGTCGGTTCAAACAGTTTTAAAAAAAAAAACAAAAAACATCAAATCTCGTCATAACCCCAGAATGTGTCGACCAGCGTGTTCTCCTGCACGGGAGGATGTGTCCAGCAGGGAGGTGAGAGCAGGGAGGGCGTCGGAGGTGACGCTGTGGAGGCTGCTGTTCAGGAGAGGAGGACCCACACCTTTACGAGGAGTCTGACCGAGGAGGAGAGACTCTGAGCAGGAGGAGGAGGAGAGCAGGAGGACAACGAGACTTCAACGACCTGCAGGAGGTGATGGAGGAGGGAGAGGTAGGGGGAAGACGGAGGAGAAGGGAAACAAGGAGATGAAAATGTATACAGTGAGGAGGAGGGAGGTGAAGAAAGACAGATGAGGAGAAGCTGAAGTTCAGTTTCTGATGTCAAAAAACCTGACAATCAGCTGACTGATCAGCTGACTCACCTGCTGCTCCTCCAGCTGCCTCCTCCTACACTGAAGGAGGCGCTGCTAGTGCGGCAGACTCCGATCCAGCAGCCCTTCATCCAACCGCAGGCTACGTCTGGACATGATCCCCGTCTGTTTCCGGCTCCTCCCCACAGCGAGTAACTGGAGCTGAGGAATAGGAGGAAGAATATCTTTGCATGATTTCCAGTTAAAAACTCATTATTTATCTTCTACTGGTCCTTTATGCAGCCGCTCAGTTCAGCCTCTGTCTGAGACAGGCCGTTTTAGGCTCCTGTCTCTTTAAGGCACCCCCTCCTCCTCCTGATGAGCCCACTCTGCTCTGATTGGTCGGCTTCAGGAAGCTTCTACATAAACTAACTATAGCAGCAGGATTTCACTTCTTTTTTCTCCTTCTTTTACTCCAAATGTTCAACTTCTCAAATCACATCCGTACATGTTGGAGCTGAATCACATCTGAGATATGAGAGTGGAGACACCTTAGCAACCACGGAACACAGCACCTTAGCAACACGGAACACAGCCCTTAGCAACCACGGAACACAGCCCTTAGCAACCACGGAACAGTCCTTAGCAACCACACAGCTACTGAACAGAATCCTGAGTTGCAGCATTTCTACAACTTTCACCTCCAGTTTATGAGAGTTTTTAACATCAGAAACTAAAAACATAAAAGCTGAACATGAACTCTTTAAATAGATATGAGTCTTTTTTTTAATGGAGCTTACTAATGAAACACAGCTGACTGGTATTAAAGCTGTCTGTACGGACTGTGTGCTGATATATTGATCAGAAACACTCTGCAGCTCAGTCTGAACACACACACACACACACACACACACACACACACACACACACACACTGAGAACAAACACAGAGGACTACCACCACAGAAGAAGAACAGGTGAGGATACACACAGGTCGGTCCAGCCCCAGCTCTGCAGATCCACGTCCTCGTCACACACACTCATTCCAGGTAACAGAGCTGCACACACACACACAGAGCTGTGTGGCAGCAGGCTTCAAGTTCACCTTAAACCTGCTTACACTGCTGTGAGCAACACTTCCTGTTTGAGCTGCAGGTCACTGAGCTGATTAAAGCTCCGCCCCTACACACACACACACACACACACACACACACAGTTTTCCTCTCAGGCTGAAAACATTCAAGTCTGTTTTTATTTTATTAAAACTTTACGTTTAGACGCTGTTTGATCATCATAACTTGCTGCAAGATTCATTTACAGCCCAGTTTGATCTCAGCTGGGCTTGGACCAGTAAAAACCAGTGCATAATAATCTATAATAATATATCATATATAACTTTACTATGATAAAACAATGAGGCTGAGCCCTTCACAGAGCATCATATGAGCAGCTTCAGTTTCAGTTTTATGTATTGAAGCTCATCACAGATAAATCATCCAAACATTTTATAGTCTGGTCAGTCAGTTTAGGGTTACCATGGTAACAGATACACTGAAAAAATGTGTCTGAGCCCTCTGAGGTGAATTAGTCCTTCAGATCTGAATCAGTTATCTCAGGCTGAACCAGGGTTATTATAGTTAACTAAACTAGCAGCAGTAGTAAGGAATAACTCTGAGTTGGTTCCTCAGAACAGCGACTGAATAATGACATCAAAAACATTTTAATAAAATTACTTTTCTGTAATAAACTGTTCCAGCTGTGTCCTAACTCAACAGGAAACATTTTAATTAAAATACATTTTATTTTTTATGTTTCTGATAAACAGGCTGGAAATAATAATAATAATATTATTATATAAACAACATTTATTACATCATCATTTTATTATACATGTGCTGGAAATTAGGGTTAGGGGTGGGGGCCCCTCCAAAGGTTCAGCAGATAAATGTGAGGGGGTGGTGAGATGATGAATGGGGAAAGAAGAACAAACTAAGTTCTGATACAAAAATGTGTTTTCAGTTTTTTGACTTTTTCTCTAATCTTTGATTGTTTGCTGTGAAATATTGGATCATTTGAACATTTATAGAAATGAAAGCATGTGAGAAGTTTAGAGGGGGAAAACCAGTATTTGGTGGAGCTGTTAACAACTCATAGACATCTGAAATGTGAGCGACTACACACTGCTGTCTGGTTTCATCTTTAACAATGTGTTGTATTTATAAAGCTTGTTATATTATCCATTGTGTCAAATCTGCATCTGAAAAGTAACTAAAGCTGTCAAAATAAATGTAGTGGAGTAGAAAGTACAATATTTCCCTCTGAGATGTAGAAAGTAGCATCACATGGAAATACTACAGTAGAGTACAAGTACCTCAAACTGTACTACAGTAAAGTACAAGTACCTCAAACTGTACTACAGTAAAGTACAAGTACCTCAAACTGTACTACAGTAAAGTACAAGTACCTCAAACTGTATGCAAGTAAAGTACCCTCAGTAGTACTCTTACTTCCTGTCCTGCAGCTTCAGGTAAACACAGGTGAGTTAAACTTACCTCCAGCTGCAGGTGAAGGCTGTGTGTCTGACAGACAGGTGAGCAGCTTCAGTAAGCCTCTCTGATTACCCAGCAGCCTCCTCTCTGAGCCTATTATGAGCTATCTGCAGAGCTGCAGCACTCTGAGCGGCCTGCTGGGGGCGCTGCAGCAGTGCTCTGAGCCGCCTGCTGGGGGCACTGCAGCAGCGCTCTGAGCCGCCTGCTGGGGGGGCTGCAGTGCTCTCTGCTGAGTCACTGGCTCATTTTATCCTCTGATTATAAAATATTAATTACAGATTATATTCTGCTGAAGGTTTAACTCCACTGTATGATATGATATATTATCAATGACATTAATAATAAAGTTATAGATGATGGGATGTTGCTGCTATCATTTTTATATTATTGTAATATTATTTTATATATTGTAAACCCAACTATTTACTGCTTTGCTTCTGTGTTACCTTTGAGAATATTCGGGTCTATAATATATAATAAATTGCGCTGTTATTCGTCTTAAATAAAAGAAATAAACAATATTTTGGCCTCACCCACGTGTGTCAGAGTTAAAGAGACTGTCAGCTTCCAGCCAATCAGTGTGGAGCTCTGAGAGATGACGTTCTCGAATTGACCAATCCGTGTAGAGCTAGAGAGACGACGTCCCCGAACGACCAATGAAACGTCGCGATGGTGGGCGGAGCCCGCGAAAAACGAACAGCCGGCTCGTTAACGTTAAACTCTCAAACCGACAAAAACATTAAACCACGTCTAAAACAACAGATTTAACTACTTACAAAACACCGGAGGCTTTCAACCAGCAGGAGAGTCTTCCTCAGCGGGGTTCAACGGAGAAATAACGGCCGGTTAGCTGCTGCTAGGAGCCAGGCTGGTTTTACTGGCTGGTTTACAGGCTGGTTTTACTGGTTAAAAAAACGCCGGAGCAACAAAAGCTTCAGTGTTTTAGTTAAAACTACTCTTATAAAGTAGAAACATCGTCTATAAATCGGCTGACATCTTTAACTGAAGGCAGATAAACACAGAAAGAAGCAGCTGCCGGTCGCTCGCTCCATTAAATAGAGCCGCTGGGCTTTTATGGCTGCGGAGGGATTCATCGCCCCCAGGCGGGCCGGAGGACGCACTGCGCCGCTGCGTCACAGAGCGTAACCCTCCGCAGAGGATAGGTCACTACCATAGACTGTATATAAGGTGACTACTCCTCACTTTATAACCCTTTACACACTGCTACACACTACTACACACTGCTACACCACTGCTACACACTGCTACCACACTGCTACACACTGCTACACACTACTACACACACTGTTACACACTGTTTATTGTATATCTGAGAACTGTAAAAATACTTCTTTTTTTTTTAAGGCTGAAATTTGATGAACTCAACACACAAAGAAGGAAACATATTCATTCATCTGAAGTCAGACCTTTAAGATTTTTGCTCAGCAGCGTTTTCTCCCCTAATTTTTTTTAAAATATTTAACATGTTATAACTATATTATAGACCTATATTATACTATTATTATACTGTAATATACTGCAGAAAGTACTGTTATATGCTGCAAAAACTACTGTTATATACTGCAAAAATACTTCAAAATACTGCAAAAAAACCCAACTAAATACTGTTACAAACTGTGATTTATTGTGATATTTTGTGATATTTTGCCAAATAACATAAAAATCCTCCTTTAACAAACCACAAAGTGTCGTGACCCTAAAACAAACACAGACTGACTGTTAGACTAATATTTTACTGTATTAATTTAATCGTAATAATCGTATAAAAAGTTTTCTTACTTTGAAGGGCTGTGTGACCCCGGAGGTAGAACTACGTCACATCCGGTATCAACAGCGTGTGTGTGTGAGTCCATGTGCTGAGCACCGCGAGACTATCAGGTCTGATTAAAGTTTAATTTCATTTATTTCCACATATAATGTTTATAATGTTTAAGTTTGTGTTACTTTAACAGTTTATTAGCGTGTTGTTGGTTACTGTGAGTTATCTGAACTATAACTCATTATAGATAAACTGCATTCATTTGCTCCTTTGTGGCTTTATTTTTATTTTATTGTTAACATTTGACTCTTTAAACACATTATAATATAAAGTTTAATGTGCTGTATTATAATCTGATTACAGTAAGAGTAAACCGGGATGTTATAATGATAATTAATGACGCACACACCAAACCTCACTAAAGAAACTTCATATTTAATGTTTTCAGGTTGTTTAAAATAGTTTAAAGTTACACAGAAGTAGTTTTAATAAAGTCTCCAAACAGGAAAGATTCATGCTTTAATTCGGCTTTAATATAATTAATAATAAATAATTCATCAGCTTTATTTTCCCTCTTTATAATAAATAATAATGTGGCCTCTCTCTGTTTACTGTTGATTTACTGGGCGGTACTGGGAGCTGTTGGGAGGTACTGGGAGGTGCTGGGTGCTACTGGGAGCTACTGGGAGGTGATGGGAGGTATTGGGTGCTACTGGGTGCTACTGGGAGGTATTGGGAGGTACTGGGAGCTGCTTGGAGGTACTAGGAGGTACTGGGAGCTGCTGGGACCTACTGGGAAGTACTGGTTGCTACTGGGAGGTGATGGGAGGTACTGGGTGCTACTGGGAGCTGCTGGGACCTGCTGGGACCTACTGGGAGCTGCAGGGAGCTACTGGGAGGTATTGGGAGGTACTGGGAGGTACTGGGAGGTGATGGGAGGTACTGGGAGATGCAGGGGGATGCAGGGGGGCTACTGGGAGCTGTGGTGTAGTCTGTCCAGTGTTTATATGATACTCTTCCTGCTGTGTCTCTTGTTACTGTTAATACTTCTGTTGATGATCTGCTGTCTGGGGAAATAATAGAGATAATAATCCTGAGGTCAAAGGTCATATCCATGTTTCATAGGATGCTGATAGGATCCCTCCTCTAGTGTTAGTAGTGATGACATGGAGCAGCTCAGTTAACTCTTTGTGTCTCCAGCAGATAAACAAACATCATCATGACATCGTTGGCTCACCAGCTGAAGCGGCTCGCGCTGCCTCAGAGCGACGCCGACCTGCTGAGCCGCAGAGAAGTCGCCTCGCTGCTGTTTGACCCCAAAGATGCTGCGACGATGGACCGCAGCACCTTCTACGCCCTCGGTGAGTCTGAGCTGCACCTTAGTTTATTTACTCTGTACATCCTGTTACTGTCCTCCTGATGATGCTCAGCCTATTCCTCCTCTTCCTCCTTCTCTCCCTCTTCCTCATCCTCTCCCTCTTTCTCCTCCTCTCCCTCCTCCTCTCCTTCCTCATCTTCCTCTTCCTCCTCCCCCTCCTCCTACTCTTCCTCCTTCTCTTCCTCCTCTTCTTCCTCCTCCTCCTGCTCTCCCTCTTCCTCCTCTTCCTCCTCTTCCTCTTCTTCCTCCTCCTCTTCCTCCTCTCCCATCTCCTCCTCTCCTTCCGCCTCCTCTTCCTCCTTCTCTCCCTCCTCTTCCTCCTCCTCTTCCTCCTCCTATTCCTCCTCTCCCTCCTCCTTTTCCTCCTCTCCCTCCTCCTTCTCTCCCTCCTCTCCCTCCTTCTTTTCCTCCTCTTCCTCTTCCTCCTCTGCCTCTTCCTCTCCCTCCTCCTCCTCCTTTTCCTCCTCCCAGGCTGCACAGGGCTGGAGGAGCTGCTGGGAATCGAACCAGCGTTCTCAGAGTTTGAGGACACTCTGTTCAGTCGTGCCTCGCTGACTCTGGAGCGCAGCGTCCAGTCGAAGGAAGTCAACGAGAAGCTGGACGCCGGCGTGTCTCTGTTCCTGACCCGCCTCTGCCCGTACTTCCTCCTCAAGCCGGCTCACAAGTGCATCGAGTGGCTCGTTCACCGGTACGCCGACCGACACCGAAATATATCCACAACTCCAAGACTCAGAATGAAATAATAAGATAACAGTTTACTATCATCATCTAACTCTTCCTCCTCTCCCTCCTCCTCTTCCTCCTCTCCCTCCTCCTCCTCTCTTTCCTCCTCCTCTTCCTCCTCTCCCTCGTCCTCTCCCTCCTCCTCCTCCTCTCTTTCCTCTTCCTCTTCCTCATCTTCTCCCTCCTCCTCCTCTCTTTCCTCCTCCTCCTTCCTCCTCCTCTCTTTCCTCCTCCTCTTCCTCCTCCTCCTCTCTTTCCTCCTCCTCCTTCCTCCTCCTCCTCTCTTTCCTCCTCCTCTTCCTCCTCCTCCTCTCTTTCCTCCTCCTCCTCCTCTTCCTCCTCCTCCTCTCTTTCCTCCTCCTCCTCCTCCTCCTCTTCCTCCTCCTCCTCCTTGTTGTGTTGCAGGTTCCACATCCAGCTGTATAACCCCGACAGCCTGCTGGCGTGCGCGCTGCCGTATCACGACACCAACGTGTTCGTCAGAGTTCTGCAGCTCCTCAAGATCAAAGACACCACGAACCGCTGGAACTGGCTGCACTGCCTGCAGGTACCTCAACTAATACTGCAACAAATACTGCAACAAATACTGCAACAAATACTGCAACAAATACTGCAACTAATACTGCAACAAATACTGCAACAAATACTGCAACTAATACTGCAACAAATACTGCTATGTACTACTACCTATATACTACTAAATACATATGTAAAAAATATAATACACATACTTAAATATATACTACTACTAAATGCTTCCAACACTATATATACTGCCACATACTGCTGTATAATGGACAGGACAGTACCGCTGTATAATGGACAGTACTGCTGTATAATGGACAGTACTGATGTATAATGGACAGTACTGATGTATAATTGACAGTACTGATGTATAATGGACAGTACTGCTGTATAACGGACAGTACTGCTGTATAATGGACAGTACTGCTGTATAATGGACAGTACTGATGTATAACGGACAGTACTGCTGTATAATGGACAGTACTGTTGTATAACGGACAGTACTGCTGTATAATGGACAGTACTGCTGTATAATGGACAGTACTGCTGTATAATGGACAGTACTGCTGTATAATGGACAGTACTGATGTATATTGGACAGTACTGCTGTATAATGGACAGTACTGATGTATAATGGACAGTACTGTTGTATAATGGACAGTACTGCTGTATAATGGACAGTACTGATGTATAATGGACAGTACTGATGTATATTGGACAGTACTGTTGTATAATGGACAGTACTGCTGTATAATGGACAGTACTGCTGTATAATGGACAGTACTGATGTATAATGGACAGTACTGCTGTATAATGGACAGTACTGCTGTATAACGGACAGTACTGATGTATAATGGACAGTACTGCTGTATAATGGACAGTACTGCTGTATAATGGACAGTACTGCTGTATAATGGACAGGACAGTACTGCTGTATAACGGACAGTACTGCTGTATAATGGACAGTACTGTTGTATAATGGACAGTACTGCTGTATAATGGACAGTACTGATGTATATTGGACAGTACTGCTGTATAATGGACAGTACTGATGTATAATGGACAGTACTGATGTATATTGGACAGTACTGCTGTATAATGGACAGTACTGATGTATAATGGACAGTACTGCTGTATAACGGACAGTACTGCTGTATAATGGACAGTACTGATGTATAACGGACAGTACTGCTGTATAATGGACAGTACTGATGTATAACGGACAGTACTGCTGTATAACGGACAGTACTGCTTTATAAAGGACAGTACTGCTGTATAACGGACAGTACTGATGTATAATGGACAGTACTGTTGTATAATGGACAGTACTGCTGTATAATGGACAGTACTGCTGTATAACGGACAGTACTGCTTTATAAAGGACAGTACTGCTGTATAACGGACAGTACTGATGTATAATGGACAGTACTGCTGTATAATGGACAGTACTGCTGTATAACGGACAGTACTGCTTTATAAAGGACAGTACTGGTGTATAATGGACAGTACTGATGTATAATGGGACAGTACTGTTGTATAATGGACAGTACTGCTGTATAACGGACAGTACTGCTTTATAAAGGACAGTACTGCTGTATAATGGACAGTACTGTTGTATAATGGACAGTACTGCTGTATAACGGACAGTACTGCTTTATAAAGGACAGTACTGCTGTATAAGGGACAGGACAGTACTGCTGTATAACGGACAGTACTGATGTATAATGGACAGTACTGCTGTATAATGGACAGTACTGCTGTATAACGGACAGTACTGATGTATAATGGACAGTACTGATGTATAATGGACAGTACTGTTGTATAATGGACAGTACTGTTGTATAATGGACAGTACTGCTGTATAATGGACAGTACTGTTGTATAATGGTCAGTACTGCTGTATAACGGACAGTACTGCTGTATAATGGTCAGTACTGATGTATAATGGACAGTACTGCTGTATAACGGACAGTACTGATGTATAATGGACAGTACTGTTGTATAATGGACAGTACTGCTGTATAATGGACAGTACTGCTTTATAATGGACAGTACTGTTGTATAATGGACAGTACTGCTGTATAATGGACAGGACAGTACTGCTGTATAACGGACAGTACTGCTGTATAATAGACAGTACTGATGTATAACGGACAGTACTGCTTTATAACGGACAGTACTGCTGTATAACGGACAGTACTGCTGTATAACGGACAGTACTGTTGTATAATGGACAGTACTGTTGTATAATGGACAGTACTGTTGTATAATGGACAGTACTGATGTATAAACGGACAGTACTGCTGTATAATAGACAGTACTGATGTATAACGGACAGTACTGCTTTATAACGGACAGTACTGATGTATAATGGACAGTACTGTTGTATAATGGACAGTACTGTTGTATAATGGACAGTACTGTTGTATAATGGACAGTACTGCTGTATTATGGACAGTACTGCTGTATAATGGACAGTACTGCTGTATAATGGACAGTACTGTTGTATAATGGACAGTACTGATGTATAACGGACAGTACTGTTGTATAACGGACAGTACTGCTGTATAACGGACAGGACAGTACTGCTGTATAATAGACAGTACTGTTGTATAATGGACAGGACAGTACTGCTGTATAATGGACAGTACTGTTGTATAATGGACAGTACTGTTGTATAATGGACAGTACTGCTGTATAACGGACAGTACTGCTGTATAATGGACAGTACTGCTGTATAACGGACAGTACTGTTGTATAACGGACAGTACTGCTGTATAATAGACAGTACTGTTGTATAATGGACAGGACAGTACTGCTGTATAATAGACAGTACTGTTGTATAATGGACAGGACTGCTGTATAATGGACAGTACTGTTGTATAATGGACAGTACTGTTGTATAATGGACAGTACTGTTGTATAATGGACAGGACTGCTGTATAATGGACAGTACTGTTGTATAACGGACAGTACTGCTGTATAACGGACAGGACTGATGTATAACGGACAGTACTGATGTATAACGGACAGTACTGCTGTATAATAGACAGTACTGTTGTATAATGGACAGGACAGTACTGCTGTATAATGGACAGTACTGATGTATAATGGACAGTACTGATGTATAACGGACAGTACTGCTGTATAATGGACAGTACTGATGTATAATGGACAGTACTGCTGTATAATGGACAGTACTGCTGTATAATGGACAGTACTGCTGTATAATGGACAGTACTGATGTATAATGGACAGTACTGCTGTATAACGGACAGGACAGTACTGCTGTATAATGGACAGTTACTGATGTATAATGGACAGTACTGTTGTATAATGGACAGTACTGCTGTATAACGGACAGGACAGTACTGCTGTATAATGGACAGTACTGATGTATAATGGACAGTACTGATGTATAATGGACAGTACTGCTGTATAACGGACAGTACTGCTGTATAACGGACAGTACTGATGTATAACGGACAGTACTGCTGTATAACGGACAGTACTGCTGTATAACGGACAGTACTGTTGTATAATGGACAGTACAGTACTGCTGTATAACGGACAGTACTGATGTATAATGGACAGTACTGTTGTATAATGGACAGTACTGATGTATAACGGACAGTACTGCTGTATAACGGACAGTACTGCTGTATAATGGACAGTACTGTTGTATAATGGACAGTACTGCTGTATAACGGACAGTACTGCTGTATAACGGACAGTACTATTGTATAATGGACAGTACTGCTGTATAATGGACAGTACTGTTGTATAATGGACAGTACTGCTGTATAACGGACAGGACAGTACTGATGTATAATGGACAGTACTGCTGTATTATGGACAGTACTGTTGTATAATAGACAGTACTGCTGTATAATGGACAGTACTGCTGTATAACGGACAGTACTGTTGTATAATGGACAGTACCGCTGTATAATGGACAGTACTGCTGTATAATGGACAGTACTGATGTATAATGGACAGTACTGCTGTATAACGGACAGGACAGTACTGTTGTATAATGGACAGTACTGCTGTATAATGGACAGTACTGCTGTATAACGGACAGTACTTCCAGGTGAAGCCATCATGTGACCCTGCTGAGTTTCTCTCTCTGTAGAAACCCGGCGTGCCGCTGGCCAGAGGGACTCTGATCACTCACTGCTACACAGACCTGAGCTTCATGGACTTCATCTGCACCATGGTCACCAAGTCCATCCAGGTAAGATCTCACCTGCCGGGTCAGCTACTGGTGTACTGATGAGTCCAGTCCTCCCTGCTTCCTCCTGATGGAAGAACTCAGATATCTCATTATTATTTTCTTGTTGTTTTCAGGCGTATTCGGGACAGTCGGGCACCTCCTCTCAGCTCAGAGTGATCTTCTCCTTCTACGCCTCCACCATCGTCCCCGCTCTGGACGCCGTGGACAAAGTGTCGGACGCCATCATCGCCAAACTGCTGCCGTACGTCCAGAAGGTAAAAAACCCTCCGAGACTCATCTGATCTTCAGTGTGGAAGAAGCATAGACTGTATATAAAATGGACGTAACATCCGTGACGTCACCCATTGGTTTATGGACTGCTGCTCGGAGGCCAATAGTATCGGATCTGAGCAGCGCCATCTTGAACATTTCAGGTGCATGCTGGAAAAATAAAAACATGGATTCTACTTATATGGGCATCAGGAGGAGCATGAGGCGCCCTCCTGAACCTGTGAACCAATCAACCTGTCAATCACCACGTAGCCACGCCCTAATGCATACCCTGCTTTATCGTCACATATAAAATCAGGGAGGCCAAAATGTCCCAAATGAACATCATACTGCATTGAATAAAGGCTTTAAACTAGCGATTGAGACCATAAACACATTTTGAAAACGTTTACTGAGGTTAGAAATCAAGTGAGAAGTTGGTGAATTCTCCATTGACTTGTATAGAGACGGAAGTCCTTTTGACACCAAAACGGTCGCCCCCTGGTGGCCTTTTGATAGAATGCAGTTTTAAGTTACTTCCTGGTTGGCCTCATTTCAGAGGACCAGAACTCCCCTCCTGGAGGAAGTCTGTGTGAGTCTGATGTACGTGTCACTTCCTGTGCTCAGGGTCTGAAGTCGTCGCTGGTGGACTACCGCGCGGCGTCCTACATGCTGGTGTGCCAGCTGGCCGTGAAGGTGGTGATGCAGGACGCACTGGTGGAGACGCTGGCCGTCCTCATCAGCAAGTCTCTGCTCAGAGAGCCGACGCTTCCGAAAGAAGGAATCGGCTGCCTCATCGTCCTGCTGCAGAGCCAGAAGGAGGGAGCCGCCGGGACACGGTACCACCTTCCTCCTCCTCTTCCTCCTCTTCCTCGCACTCCTCCTCTGCCTCCTCCTCCTCCTTTTCCTCGTCTTTGTGCTCCTCCTCTTCTTCCACCTCTTCTTCTTCCTCTTCCTCCTGCTCCTGCTTTTCATCATCCTCTTCCTCGTCTTCGTCCTCCTCTTCTTCCTCCTCCTCTTCTTCTTCCTCCTCCTCCTTTTCTAACCCCTCTGTATCCTTCCTCCTCTTCCTCCTCCTGCTCCTCTTCCTCCTCCTGCTTCTCATCATCCTCTTCTTCCTCCTCTTCTAACCCCTTCTGTGTCTCCTTCCTCCTCTTCATCCTCCTCTTTCTCTTCTTCTTCCTCCTCCTCCTCCTCTTCTTCGTCCTCCTCCTCTTTTAATCCTTCTGTGTCTCCCTCCTCCTCCTCTTCCTCCTCCTCCTCTTCCTCCTCTTCCTCCTGCTCCTCTTCCTCCTTCTCCTCCTCTAACCCCTCCTCTTCCTCCTTCCTCTTCCTCTGCCTCCTGCTCCTCTTCTTCCTCCTCATCCTCCTCTTTGTCCTCCTCTTCCTCCTCCTCCTCCTCCTCCTCCTCCCCCTCCTCCTCCTCCTCCTCTAACCCCTCTGTGTCTCCCTCCTCAGGTTCTGCACTCCTCTCTGCTCGGTGCCTCCTCTCGTCTCCGTGCTGCAGGTGATGTCAGTGACTCATGACGTCACTCCTCTGCTGTCGTACCTGCTTCCTCACCTGCTCCGCGCCGCGTTCAGCTCGGCTCAGAGCGAAGCGGACGAGCTCGCCGTGCTGGAGGCGACGCTGCAGAACGTTCCTCTGACCAGAGGACTGGACCAGACCGTAGCTCGGTAACTTCAGCAGTGTTCTTCATTTACAGGCTGCAGCTCAGTAGAGTTTAAACATGTAAAACGTCTCCTTGAAGTAAGGCTGCTCGATTATGGAAAAAAATCATAATCACGATTATTAAAACAACTTTAGAAACATGCTGCATTTATTGGACATTCGGCTTAATACATTTCTCTCCAAGCAGCCTTTTATCTGCCGCTTAACCATAGACTGTATATATAATGGACGTAACATCCGTGACGTCACCCATTGGTTTGTGGACTGCTGCTCGGAGGCCAATAGTATCGGATCTGAGCAGCGCCATCTTGAACATTTCAGGTGCATGCTGGGAAAAATTTAAAACAGGGATTCTACTTATATGGGCATCAGGAGGAGCATGAGGCGCCCTCCTGAACCTGTGAACCAATCAACCTGTCAATCACCACGTAGCCACGCCCTAATGCATACCCTGCTTTATCGTCACATATAAAATCAGGGAGGCCAAAATGTCCCAAATGAACATCATACTGCATTGAAGAAGGCTTTAAACTAGCGATTGAGACCATAAACACATTTTGAAAACGTTTACTGAGGTTAGAAATCAAGTGAGAAGTTGGTGAATTCTCCATTGACTTGTATAGAGACGGAAGTCCTTTTGACACCAAAAACGGTCGCCCCCTGGTGGCCTTTTGATAGAATGCAGTTTTAAGTTACTTCCTCGTTGGCCTCATTTCAGAGGACCAGAACTCCCCGCCTGCGCTTAACGCACACACAGCATGCCCAGCTTTTTGCTAAATAATTTCACCCCGATTTTATTAATTTTGAGATTGTTTTGCCCCAAAATCGTAACCACGATCAAATTTCAATTAATTGAGCAGCCTTACCTTGAAGAGGTGAAATAAACTCACATAGATCACATATGGATCTATATTGTGTTTCTGATGTATTTCACTGAGCTGCAGCAACACAAACACACACAGAGAGACTTTATCCTCTGCTCAGGACTTTAACATCAGCGTCTCTGTTTCAGTTTGCTGCTGCAGGAATATCTGAGTCAGACTGAACTTTCTGCTGAAAACCTGTCAGACCTCAACCAACGTCTGCTGCCTCTGGTCCGACTGCTCGAGTCCAAGTGAGTCTGAGTCTTTTATTTACATTCATTATTCAAGTCAAGTCTATTTTCATGTGTGGAGGAGGAGGAGAGAGAGAGGAAGGAGGAGAGAGAGGAAGGAGAGGAGAGAGAGAGAAAGAGAGGAGAGAGAGGAAGAGAGGAGAAAGAGAGGAGAGAGAGGAAGGAGGAGAGAGAGAGGAAGGAGGAGAGAGAGGAAGGAGAGGAGAGAGAGAGGAAGGAGGAGAGAGAGAGGAAGGAGGAGAGAGAGGAAGGAGAGGAGAGAGAGGAAGGAGAGGAGAGAGAGAGGAAGGAGGAGAGAGAGGAAGGAGAGGAGAGAGAGGAAGGAGAGGAGAGAGAGAGGAAGGCGAGAGGAGAGAGAGGAAGGAGAGGAAGGAGAGGTGAGAGAGGAAGGGGAGAGGAGAGAGGAAGGGAAGGAGAGTAGAGAGAGAGAGAGGAAGGAGAGAGGAGAGAGAGGAAGGAGAGGAGAGAGGAGAGGAAGGAGAGAGGAAGGAGAGGAGAGAGGAAGGAGAGAGAGGAAGGAGAGGAGAGAGAGGAAGGAGAGGAGAGGAGAGAGAGAGGAAGGAGAGAGAAGAGAGGAAGGAGAGGAGAGAGAGAGGAAGGAGAGAGAAGAAGGAGAGGAGAGAGAAGAGGATGGAGAGGAAATGATGGGTCTGATCACAATGAGTCCTCAG